>NW_027489680.1:0-29496 GCF_050948215.1 Halictus rubicundus | reverse complement strand
GACAATACTCTTAGCCTTCACTACGGGAATAACGGCTCTCGTAGGATTCGACTGTGGAGGACCCACACTTAACGTCTCCACATATTCTATTATCGATACACCAAATTGTGAACAAAACGACATTAAGCCCATCGAACAACAGGAACGAGTACAGCTGCTGCAACTAGCTGAGTTCACAGAATCTCACGTTTTCCAATGTCACGTAGAAATAGACAGGACAATCTTTTACTGTGGGATGCATTCACACGTATCCTTAGTTGCTAACGGCCGACAACAATACCTACTGTCTACAACCAGAGAGGTCTGCCAGAGCCTGCATGCAACAGGAACGCTGTACGTAACACCTACTGCACAGTTAACAGGAATACAAGGAAACTCTACCACATCGAGAAGTCTGACTTTAGCCGGAGAAATCAAACATGATGGACGATGCTCAGGAACCACTTATAGCGACCCCTTTGACACATGGACAAGCGTGGTAGTACAAGCCGTAGTGAGAGTAACCATCAAAGATTATACGGCTCCGGTGAAATTTTCAACCGGATTAATACGATTACAATCTGGCCAAACGTGCCCGCTGGACAAAGGAACCTGCCTGGACACACAGAATGGATACACCTTTTGGGACACCGTTCCCACCGACTACTGTAAATTTAACAATTACGACGTCCTCTACGAAGGTTTTGCAACGAAAATCTCCTCTAAGGTGGAACCAACCATGACCTTGTATACAGTATCATCTCAAGATGCTATGTTTGCATTAACGGAAGCTGGAAAAAGCAACATATGCGGGTATACCATTATTCGCACAGAGCATCCAAAGTTATTCATTCTGGAAACCAGTTGGGCCGGAACATTCAAAACGAAGACCAGAACATCAGTAAACAATCTGGATATATTCACTTATGTAAATAGTAAGTTCGTATACGTAGAAAAACATTTACGGAATCAACTTTCAAAACTATACAGGGATGTTATCCGCCAGAAGTGTGAACTAGAAATTCAAATAATGCAAAACGCTTTAACACAGTTGCATATTGCACCCGAAGAGGTAGCAACGGCTATTATGAAAGAGCCTGGTTTCATAGCAGTACCAGCCGGAGAAGTAGTTCACATTATAAAATGTGTCCCCGTGACTGTACAAGTAAGGAAAACTGAGGACTGTTTTCACGAGCTTCCAATAACATACAAAAACACTTCAAAGTTTTTGAAACCCAAAGATCATATAATATCTAGCACAGGCACACAAAAGCCATGCAACGAATTAATACCTCCACTATACAAATTACACGGTGTATGGTATCGATTAACACCATCACTAGTAGAAACTGTCGCGCCATCGTTGTTACAACCTTTAGCCACACCGGCATGGAAATACGTAGACCCCAAGAACCTCGCCACAGGAGGAATTTACTCACAAGATGATCTCGAAAATCTTCAGGAACATATAATGTTTCCCGTAGATAAAGTAGCAGTTATAAATTCCATAGCACAAGGAGCTTCTGGAAGACAGTATGCGAGCGACAGCATAAATATGTTCAATCTACTGGATGAACATTCATTACAACAAATTGCGGAGTCAACAGCCCAAAAACTCTGGTCCGGGTTAACAACATTCGGGTCAGTCAGCGCCGCATTAATCGGAATATACATAATATTCAAAATGATAAAGATAATAATAAATACCATCATGAATGGTATGGCGCTTCATTCCATATATGGATGGAGTATGCACTTAGCCGCAGCAATTTGGGGATCACTTACAAGATTCTTTATATTCTTAAAACACAGAGACGAAGCATATTCCTATGCCGTCAGATATACCAGAACAGAAACTAGCGACAAAAACAAAGTTGAGAGTGTTGAGGAAAATCCAACTCCCCTCCCTGAGCCCGAAGAAAAGAAACCAGAACCTGAATCCCAGACCCAAACTAAACCTACCCCAAATCCACGCGACCAGGCGGATTACGGTTATATGCACCCGATCTATCGGAAAGTAAATCCAGATACATTACTTCCAAAATAATATTTAGAAATATATTTAATCAAAATCTATATACAACATACAATCATATAATCGAAATATATTAACCAAAATAATACTTAGGAAAAATATATAATCAAAATCATTCAAAAAAAAAAAAAAAAAAAAAAATAATATATAATAAACACATAAACGCGAGCGATTAGATATAAGTACACACACATTGTAACACGAACAACTAGTAATAAGAATATGCGAACATAAAGCCCAAACCACAGCCCTCCCAAACAAGGAAGAAGAAGAAAACCCCAAACCACAGCCCTCCCAAAAGAAGGAAGAAAGAAGAAAAACCCCAAACCACAGCCCTCCCTAAAGAAGAAGGAAGAGGAAAAATCCTAACCCAAAACCCTACTCACCGAAGAAGTACGGCCCACCCCCATTCACCCCAGTGGCCCCGCTCTAGAAATTTCCCTCCAGGAAATTTCTCCCCTAGGGATGGAGGTGTGACGTCGGTCGTAACCTCCGACGTTTGATTTAGAACCATCAAACCTAGAATAAAACTATCATATAATTAATGCGAATAACTAATTTAATTAATATAAAATGAATGCAAGAGTGAATGCCGCGAAGAGTTGTCTATAGGAATCGTAGTATAATTATTGTAAGAAAGAACGCGACAAACGCGCATCGTACGTACCTCGATTATCAAATAATAAGCGTAGAAATTAAGCACACGAACTCTGTAACACAAACACATAGTTAATAAGTACACTAACACCCAACGCACACGTAAAAATTAAGAATAATTAATGTAACAATAATGTTAGAATATTCTAGTACGTACGCCAATGAAACATGTAAAATTCAGCGTGCATACGCCAATGGCAATTCCGAGAACGCAGCGTCAGCAGAGATAAGGCACGCGCGACATAGCCAAGACCGAGCCGTGCACGTGCACTTATCGAAGCACGTACAATTCCGAGAACGCAGCATCAGCAGAGATAAGGGGCCGAGGTAGCCTCGGACCACCGGATGCTGCGTCGACAAAGATAAGGCACGCGCGGCAAGCCAAGACCGAGCTGTGCACGTGCACTTATCGAAGCACGTACTGCTGACGCGGCGGTCTGCTCAACGGTGGGACCAGTCTTCGCTGATTGGCTCCCCACTTTTCGCGTCTCCTTCTCCGACGCTTACGTTCCGACAGCGAGCACAGACTTCAGTCACTTCAGTTCGGGAGCCTCACGGGAACGGTCGAGCTAAAGAGGCACTTCAGTTCGGGAGCCTCACGGGAACGGTCAAGCTAAAGAGACTAGTCGAGTTCGGGAGCCACACGGGAACGGTCGAGTTAGAGAACAGTTGAGTTCAGTCGAGATGAACTCAGTCGTGTACGCGAGACTTCGAATAGACAAGCCCTCTCATCTAGAGGCATTAATGTATTATACATTAATATTCAAAGTTGTAATTAGTACTCAGAATATATTCCATTAGTTAACAGTGCTACCCTTTATTTCGTTTAAAATCCTTTTCATCATCCTACAATCCAACGGTGCTCGTGTAGTGAATTAAATTCAGTTGTGTTCATGTTTTAATAAAATATTCGTCGTTGAGCCAGCGTGAACCGTCCCGAGAGACAGGACTTGATCCGCTCCGACGGGAATCCTGTGAACAAAGACGAAGTGTTAGAAAGTTGTCCTCACCTGTCACTATTAGAAGGTTGCCACGAGAGATCGGACTTGATCCGCTCCGACAACTGACTTCTAGTGAAAGTTGAGTGATTTATTAGAATTTATCCGCGAAATAAACTAAATATTAGCGTACCGTCACTTAATTATCTTCCCGCAAATGAGACGCACTAGACGCGCCGGAAGGAAGGCTCAGCTAGCTAAACTAGCACGCGCCGCGAGAATTTTGAAATCTTTAGAATCGCAGTTAGAAACTGTCACCAACCACGCGGGTGACACGTGCACATTAAACCCATTCGACACCGATGCGGTGAATTCACATCTTGAAGCTGTCTTCGCTGCTGCCGTTGCCAGGAAGGTGCGCTGCCGAATTCTGAGTGACACCAAACTCAGCGGAGCGGCCAGAATCAACATCAGGGTGGAAAATCCAGCCGATATTCCGTGGAAGCTGACACCCGTCTCCGTGCGATACATCCCTGATCCCACCGACGTCTGGATTGAGGATCCACGCTATGACGGCTATTGGGCATGGAGAAATAGAATATTAAGGCAAGTGCTCTAAAATGGTGAGTCAAAACCTAAATATTTCATAAACGCGCGTGTGTGAATGTCGCGGTTACAGTGAACAACGCGATCGGAGTGAACGTTTTCGCTTTCGGAAGAAGCCTTTGACGTGTTCGATTTGTTCGAGTCCAGATCAGATTTGGGCGCAAGTACCATTTGGGTCAAAGACCGTCAAGGAGATAATACGTTTCCGGGATAACGCGGATTTCCTTGCAATCGCGAATCGCCGAACCGGGACGTAACAGTGGTTTCACGTAGAGAATCGCTGATTCTGCGATAAGCTTGTCGAAATCGGGTTTTCTGCTACAATTCGGTGATTTTCGATCGTTTTCGTTCTTCTTCATGCAAATTAAGCGTTTCGCGTAGAGAATCGCTGATTCTGCTATAAACCAGTCGAAATCGTGTTTTCTGCTACAATTCGGTGATTTTCGATCATTTTCGTTCGTTTTCACCCAAATTAAGCGTTTCAGCGTGCGAATACGCGATTCTGGTCTAAAACGGTGGTTTCACGTAGAGAATCGCTGATTCTGCTGTAAACCAGTCGAAATCGTGATTTCTGCTACAATTCGGTGATTTTCGATCATTTTCGTTCGTTTTCATGCAAATTAAGCGTTTCAGCGTGCGAATACGCGATTCTAGTCTAAAACGGTGGTTTCACGTAGAGAATCGCTGATTCTGCGATAAGCTTGTCGAAATCGGGTTTTCTGCTACAATTCGGTGATTTTCGATCGTTTTCGTTCGTCTTCATGCAAATTAAGCGTTTCGCGTAGAGAATCGCTGATTCTGCTATAAACCAGTCGAAATCGTGTTTTCTGCTACAATTCGGTGATTTTCGATCATTTTCGTTCGTTTTCATGCAAATTAAGCGTTTCGCGTAGAGAATCGCTGATTCTGCGATATACCAGTCGAAATCGTGTTTTCTGCTACAATTCGGTGATTTTCGATCATTTTCGTTCGATTTCATCCAAATTAAGCGTTTTGAGTAGAGAATCTCTGATTCTGCGATAAACCAGTCGAAATCGTGTTTTCTGCTACAATTCGGTGATTTTCGATCATTTTCGTTCGTTTTCATGCAAATTAAGCGTTTCGCGTAGAGAATCGCTGATTCTGCGATAAACCAGTCGAAATCGTGTTTTCTGCTACAATTCGGTGATTTTCGATCATTTTCGTTCGATTTCACCCAAATTAAGCGTTTTGAGTAGAGAATCTCTGATTCTGCGATAAACCAGTCGAAATCGTGTTTTCTGCTACAATTCGGTGATTTTCGATCATTTTCGTTCGTTTTCACCCAAATTAAGCGTTTCAGCGTGCGAATACGCGATTCTGGTCTAAAACGGTGGTTTCACGTAGAGAATCGCTGATTCTGCGATAAGCTTGTCGAAATCGGGTTTTCTGCTACAATTCGGTGATTTTCGATCATTTTCGTTCGTTTTCATGCAAATTAAGCGTTTCGCATAGAGAATCGCTGATTTTGCGATAAACCAGTCGAAATCGTGTTTTCTGCTACAATTCGGTGATTTTCGATCATTTTCGTTCGTTTTCATGCAAATTAAGCGTTTCGCATAGAGAATCGCTGATTTTGCGATAAACCAGTCGAAATCGTGTTTTCCTGCTACAATTCGGTGATTTTCGATCATTTTCGTTCGTTTTCATGTAAATTAAGCGTTTCAGCGTGCGAATACGCGATTCTGGTCTAAAACGGTGGTGTGACGTCGGTCGTAACCTCCGACGTTTGATTTAGAACCATCAAACCTAGAATAAAATTAATAAATGTAATTAACTAATAAATTATCATATAACAATGCGAACAACTTAATATAAAATGAATGCAAGAGTGAATGCCGCGAGAATTGCCTATAGAAAGAACGGTCATAACTCACCATAACACATGTAAATAACCACGCTCATAAAATAATCATAGTATAACTATTGTAAGAAAGATCGCGACAAACGCGCATCGTACGTACCTTGATTGTTAAATAATAAGCGTAGAAATTAAGCACACGAACTCTGTAACACAAACACATAGTTAATAAGTACACTAACACCCAACGCACACGTAAAAATTAAGAATAATTAATGTAACAATAATGTTAGAATATTCTAGTACGTACGCCAATGAAACATGTAAAATTCAGCGTGCATACGCCAATGGCAATTCCGAGAACGCAGCGTCAGCAGAGATAAGGCACGCGCGACATAGCCAAGACCGAGCCGTGCACGTGCACTTATCGAAGCACGTACAATTCCGAGAACGCAGCATCAGCAGAGATAAGGGGCCGAGGTAGCCTCGGACCACCGGATGCTGCGTCGACAAAGATAAGGCACGCGCGGCAAGCCAAGACCGAGCTGTGCACGTGCACTTATCGAAGCACGTACTGCTGACGCGGCGGTCTGCTCAACGGTGGGACCAGTCTTCGCTGATTGGCTCCCCACTTTTCGCGTCTCCTTCTCCGACGCTTACGTTCCGACAGCGAGCACAGACTTCAGTCACTTCAGTTCGGGAGCCTCACGGGAACGGTCGAGCTAAAGAGGCACTTCAGTTCGGGAGCCTCACGGGAACGGTCAAGCTAAAGAGACTAGTCGAGTTCGGGAGCCACACGGGAACGGTCGAGTTAGAGAACAGTTGAGTTCAGTCGAGATGAACTCAGTCGTGTACGCGAGACTTCGAATAGACAAGCCCTCTCATCTAGAGGCATTATGTATTATACATTAATATTCAAAGTTGTAATTAGTACTCAGAATATATTCCATTAGTTAACAGTGCTACCCTTTATTTCGTTTAAAATCCTTTTCATCATCCTACAATCCAACGGTGCTCGTGTAGTGAATTAAATTCAGTTGTGTTCATGTTTTAATAAAATATTCGTCGTTGAGCCAGCGTGAACCGTCCCGAGAGACAGGACTTGATCCGCTCCGACGGGAATCCTGTGAACAAAGACGAAGTGTTAGAAAGTTGTCCTCACCTGTCACTATTAGAAGGTTGCCACGAGAGATCGGACTTGATCCGCTCCGACAACTGACTTCTAGTGAAAGTTGAGTGATTTATTAGAATTTATCCGCGAAATAAACTAAATATTAGCGTACCGTCACTTAATTATCTTCCCGCAAATGAGACGCACTAGACGCGCCGGAAGGAAGGCTCAGCTAGCTAAACTAGCACGCGCCGCGAGAATTTTGAAATCTTTAGAATCGCAGTTAGAAACTGTCACCAACCACGCGGGTGACACGTGCACATTAAACCCATTCGACACCGATGCGGTGAATTCACATCTTGAAGCTGTCTTCGCTGCTGCCGTTGCCAGGAAGGTGCGCTGCCGAATTCTGAGTGACACCAAACTCAGCGGAGCGGCCAGAATCAACATCAGGGTGGAAAATCCAGCCGATATTCCGTGGAAGCTGACACCCGTCTCCGTGCGATACATCCCTGATCCCACCGACGTCTGGATTGAGGATCCACGCTATGACGGCTATTGGGCATGGAGAAATAGAATATTAAGGCAAGTGCTCTAAAATGGTGAGTCAAAACCTAAATATTTCATAAACGCGCGTGTGTGAATGTCGCGGTTACAGTGAACAACGCGATCGGAGTGAACGTTTTCGCTTTCGGAAGAAGCCTTTGACGTGTTCGATTTGTTCGAGTCCAGATCAGATTTGGGCGCAAGTACCATTTGGGTCAAAGACCGTCAAGGAGATAATACGTTTCCGGGATAACGCGGATTTCCTTGCAATCGCGAATCGCCGAACCGGGACGTAACAGTGGTTTCACGTAGAGAATCGCTGATTCTGCGATAAGCTTGTCGAAATCGGGTTTTCTGCTACAATTCGGTGATTTTCGATCGTTTTCGTTCTTCTTCATGCAAATTAAGCGTTTCGCGTAGAGAATCGCTGATTCTGCTATAAACCAGTCGAAATCGTGTTTTCTGCTACAATTCGGTGATTTTCGATCATTTTCGTTCGTTTTCACCCAAATTAAGCGTTTCAGCGTGCGAATACGCGATTCTGGTCTAAAACGGTGGTTTCACGTAGAGAATCGCTGATTCTGCTGTAAACCAGTCGAAATCGTGATTTCTGCTACAATTCGGTGATTTTCGATCATTTTCGTTCGTTTTCATGCAAATTAAGCGTTTCAGCGTGCGAATACGCGATTCTAGTCTAAAACGGTGGTTTCACGTAGAGAATCGCTGATTCTGCGATAAGCTTGTCGAAATCGGGTTTTCTGCTACAATTCGGTGATTTTCGATCGTTTTCGTTCGTCTTCATGCAAATTAAGCGTTTCGCGTAGAGAATCGCTGATTCTGCTATAAACCAGTCGAAATCGTGTTTTCTGCTACAATTCGGTGATTTTCGATCATTTTCGTTCGTTTTCATGCAAATTAAGCGTTTCGCGTAGAGAATCGCTGATTCTGCGATATACCAGTCGAAATCGTGTTTTCTGCTACAATTCGGTGATTTTCGATCATTTTCGTTCGATTTCATCCAAATTAAGCGTTTTGAGTAGAGAATCTCTGATTCTGCGATAAACCAGTCGAAATCGTGTTTTCTGCTACAATTCGGTGATTTTCGATCATTTTCGTTCGTTTTCATGCAAATTAAGCGTTTCGCGTAGAGAATCGCTGATTCTGCGATAAACCAGTCGAAATCGTGTTTTCTGCTACAATTCGGTGATTTTCGATCATTTTCGTTCGATTTCACCCAAATTAAGCGTTTTGAGTAGAGAATCTCTG
Source organism: Halictus rubicundus (assembly GCF_050948215.1). Lineage (NCBI taxonomy): Eukaryota > Metazoa > Arthropoda > Insecta > Hymenoptera > Halictidae > Halictus > Halictus rubicundus. The sequence continues at coordinate 20,539 of NW_027489680.1, read as the reverse complement.
ATTCTGCGATAAACCAGTCGAAATCGTGTTTTCTGCTACAATTCGGTGATTTTCGATCATTTTCGTTCGTTTTCACCCAAATTAAGCGTTTCAGCGTGCGAATACGCGATTCTGGTCTAAAACGGTGGTTTCACGTAGAGAATCGCTGATTCTGCGATAAGCTTGTCGAAATCGGGTTTTCTGCTACAATTCGGTGATTTTCGATCATTTTCGTTCGTTTTCATGCAAATTAAGCGTTTCGCATAGAGAATCGCTGATTTTGCGATAAACCAGTCGAAATCGTGTTTTCTGCTACAATTCGGTGATTTTCGATCATTTTCGTTCGTTTTCATGCAAATTAAGCGTTTCGCATAGAGAATCGCTGATTTTGCGATAAACCAGTCGAAATCGTGTTTTCTGCTACAATTCGGTGATTTTCGATCATTTTCGTTCGTTTTCATGTAAATTAAGCGTTTCAGCGTGCGAATACGCGATTCTGGTCTAAAACGGTGGTGTGACGTCGGTCGTAACCTCCGACGTTTGATTTAGAACCATCAAACCTAGAATAAAATTAATAAATGTAATTAACTAATAAATTATCATATAACAATGCGAACAACTTAATATAAAATGAATGCAAGAGTGAATGCCGCGAGAATTGCCTATAGAAAGAACGGTCATAACTCACCATAACACATGTAAATAACCACGCTCATAAAATAATCATAGTATAACTATTGTAAGAAAGAACGCGACAAACGCGCATCGTACGTACCTTGATTGTTAAATAATAAGCGTAGAAATTAAGCACACGAACTCTGTAACACAAACACATAGTTAATAAGTACACTAACACCCAACGCACACGTAAAAATTAAGAATAATTAATGTAACAATAATGTTAGAATATTCTAGTACGTACGCCAATGAAGCATGTAAAATTCAGCGTGCATACGCCAATGGCAATTCCGAGAACGCAGCGTCAACAAAGATAAGGCACGCGCGGCAAGCCAAGACCGAGCCGTGCACGTGCACTTATCGAAGCACGTACAATTCCGAGAACGCAGCATCAGCAGAGATAAGGGGCCGAGGTAGCCTCGGACCACCGGATGCTGCATCGACAAAGATAAGGCACGCGCAACAAGCCAAGACCGAGCCGTGCACGTGCACCTATCGAAGCACGTACTGCTGACGCGGCGGTCTGCTCGACGGTGGGACCAGTCTTCGCTAATTGGCTCCCCACCTTTCGCGTCTCCTTCTCCGACGCTTACGTTCCGACAGCGAGCACAGTCTCCAGCTAGTCGAGTTCGGGAGCCTCAAGGGAACAGTCGAGATGAACTCAGTCGTGTACGCGAGCCTTCGAATAGACAAGCCCTCTCACCTAGAGGCATTACGTATTATACATTAATATTCAAAAGTGTATTTAGTACTTAGAATATATTTCATTAGTTAACAGTGCTACCCTTTATTCATTAAAATCCTTTTCATCATCCTACAATCCGACGGTGCTCGTGTAGTGAATTAAATTCAGTTGTGTTCATGTTTTAATAAAATATTCGTCGTTGAGCCAGCGTGAACCGTCCCGAGAGACAGGACTTGATCCGCTCCGACGGGAATCCTGTGTACAAAGACGAAGTGTTGGAAAGTTGTCCTCACCTGTCACTATTAGAAGGTTGCCACGAGAGATCGGACTTGATCCGCTCCGACAAGTGACTTCTAGTGACAGTTGAGTGATTTATTAGAATTTATCCGCGAAATAAACTAAATATTAGCGTACCGTCACTTAATTATCTTCCCGCAAATGAGACGCACTAGACGCGCCGGAAGGAAGGCTCAGCTAGCTAAACTAGCACGCGCCGCGAGAATTTTGAAATCTTTAGAATCGCAGTTAGAAACTGTCACCAACCACGCGGGTGACACGTGCACATTAAACCCATTCGACACCGATGCGGTGAATTCACATCTTGAAGCTGTCTTCGCTGCTGCCGTTGCCAGGAAGGTGCGCTGCCGAATTCTGAGTGACACCAAACTCAGCGGAGCGGCCAGAATCAACATCAGGGTGGAAAATCCAGCCGATATTCCGTGGAAGCTGACACCCGTCTCCGTGCGATACATCCCTGATCCCACCGACGTCTGGATTGAGGATCCACGCTATGACGGCTATTGGGCATGGAGAAATAGAATATTAAGGCAAGTGCTCTAAAATGGTGAGTCAAAACCTAAATATTTCATAAACGCGCGTGTGTGAATGTCGCGGTTACAGTGAACAACGCGATCGGAGTGAACGTTTTCGCTTTCGGAAGAAGCCTTTGACGTGTTCGATTTGTTCGAGTCCAGATCAGATTTGGGCGCAAGTACCATTTGGGTCAAAGACCGTCAAGGAGATAATACGTTTCCGGGATAACGCGGATTTCCTTGCAATCGCGAATCGCCGAACCGGGACGTAACAGTGGTTTCACGTAGAGAATCGCTGATTCTGCGATAAGCTTGTCGAAATCGGGTTTTCTGCTACAATTCGGTGATTTTCGATCGTTTTCGTTCTTCTTCATGCAAATTAAGCGTTTCGCGTAGAGAATCGCTGATTCTGCTATAAACCAGTCGAAATCGTGTTTTCTGCTACAATTCGGTGATTTTCGATCATTTTCGTTCGTTTTCACCCAAATTAAGCGTTTCAGCGTGCGAATACGCGATTCTGGTCTAAAACGGTGGTTTCACGTAGAGAATCGCTGATTCTGCTGTAAACCAGTCGAAATCGTGATTTCTGCTACAATTCGGTGATTTTCGATCATTTTCGTTCGTTTTCATGCAAATTAAGCGTTTCGCGTAGAGAATCGCTGATTCTGCGATAAACCAGTCGAAATCGTGTTTTCTGCTACAATTCGGTGATTTTCGTTCATTTTCGTTCGATTTCACCCAAATTAAGCGTTTTGAGTAGAGAATCTCTGATTCTGCGATAAACCAGTCGAAATCGTGTTTTCTGCTACAATTCGGTGATTTTCGATCATTTTCGTTCGTTTTCACCCAAATTAAGCGTTTCAGCGTGCGAATACGCGATTCTGGTCTAAAACGGTGGTTTCACGTAGAGAATCGCTGATTCTGCGATAAGCTTGTCGAAATCGGGTTTTCTGCTACAATTCGGTGATTTTCGATCGTTTTCGTTCGTCTTCATGCAAATTAAGCGTTTCGCGTAGAGAATCGCTGATTCTGCTATAAACCAGTCGAAATCGTGTTTTCTGCTACAATTCGGTGATTTTCGATCATTTTCGTTCGATTTCACCCAAATTAAGCGTTTCAGCGTGCGAATACGAGATTTTGGTCTAAAACGGTGGTTTCACGTAGAGAATCGCTGATTCTGCGATAAACCAGTCGAAATCGTGTTTTCTGCTACAATTCGGTGATTTTCGATCATTTTCGTTCGTTTTCATGCAAATTAAGCGTTTCGCGTAGAGAATCGCTGATTCTGCGATATACCAGTCGAAATCGTGTTTTCTGCTACAATTCGGTGATTTTCGATCATTTTCGTTCGATTTCATCCAAATTAAGCGTTTTGAGTAGAGAATCTCTGATTCTGCGATAAACCAGTCGAAATCGTGTTTTCTGCTACAATTCGGTGATTTTCGATCATTTTCGTTCGTTTTCACCCAAATTAAGCGTTTCAGCGTGCGAATACGCGATTCTGGTCTAAAACGGTGGTTTCACGTAGAGAATCGCTGATTCTGCGATAAGCTTGTCGAAATCGGGTTTTCTGCTACAATTCGGTGATTTTCGATCGTTTTCGTTCGTCTTCATGCAAATTAAGCGTTTCGCGTAGAGAATCGCTGATTCTGCTATAAACCAGTCGAAATCGTGTTTTCTGCTACAATTCGGTGATTTTCGATCATTTTCGTTCGTTTTCACCCAAATTAAGCGTTTCAGCGTGCGAATACGCGATTCTGGTCTAAAACGGTGGTTTCACGTAGAGAATCGCTGATTCTGCGATAAGCTTGTCGAAATCGGGTTTTCTGCTACAATTCGGTGATTTTCGATCGTTTTCGTTCGTCTTCATGCAAATTAAGCGTTTCGCGTAGAGAATCGCTGATTCTGCGATAAACCAGTCGAATTCGTGTTTTCTGCTACAATTCGGTGATTTTCGATCATTTTCGTTCGATTTCACCCAAAGTAAGCGTTTCAGCGTGCGAATACGCGATTTTGGTCTAAAACGGTGGTTTCACGTAGAGAATCGCTGATTCTGCGATAAACCAGTCGAAATCGTGTTTTCTGCTACAATTCGGTGATTTTCGATCATTTTCGTTCGTTTTCATGCAAATTAAGCGTTTCAGCGTGCGAATACGCGATTCTGGTCTAAAACGGTGGTTTCACGTAGAGAATCGCTGATTCTGCGATAACCCAGTCGAAATCGTGTTTTCTGCTACAATTCGGTGATTTTCGATCATTTTCGTTCGTTTTCATGCAAATTAAGCGTTTCGCGTAGAGAATCGCTGATTCTGCGATAAACCAGTCGAAATCGTGTTTTCTGCTACAATTCGGTGATTTTCGATCATTTTCGTTCGATTTCATCCAAATTAAGCGTTTTGAGTAGAGAATCTCTGATTCTGCGATAAACCAGTCGAAATCGTGTTTTCTGCTAGAATTCGGTGATTTTCGATCATTTTCGTTCGTTTTCACCCAAATTAAGCGTTTCAGCGTGCGAATACGCGATTCTGGTCTAAAACGGTGGTTTCACGTAGAGAATCGCTGATTCTGCGATAAGCTTGTCGAAATCGGGTTTTCTGCTACAATTCGGTGATTTTCGATCGTTTTCGTTCGTCTTCATGCAAATTAAGCGTTTCGCGTAGAGAATCGCTGATTCTGCGATAAACCAGTCGAAATCGTGTTTTCTGCTACAATTCGGTGATTTTCGATCATTTTCGTTCGATTTCACCCAAAGTAAGCGTTTCAGCGTGCGAATACGCGATTTTGGTCTAAAACGGTGGTTTCACGTAGAGAATCGCTGATTCTGCGATAAACCAGTCGAAATCGTGTTTTCTGCTACAATTCGGTGATTTTCGATCATTTTCGTTCGTATTCATGCAAATTAAGCGTTTCGCGTAGAGAATCGCTGATTCTGCGATAAACCAGTCGAAATCGTGTTTTCTGCTACAATTCGGTGATTTTCGATCATTTTCGTTCGATTTCACCCAAATTAAGCGTTTCAGCGTGCGAATACGCGATTTTGGTCGAAAACGGTGGTTTCACGTAGAGAATCGCTGATTCTGCGATAACCCAGTCGAAATCGTGTTTTCTGCTACAATTCGGTGATTTTCGATCATTTTCGTTCGTTTTCATGCAAATTAAGCGTTTCAGCGTGCGAATACGCGGTTCTGGTCTAAAACGGTGGTTTCACGTAGAGAATCGCTGATTCTGCGATAAGCTTGTCGAAATCGGGTTTTCTGCTACAATTCGGTGATTTTCGATCGTTTTCGTTCGTCTTCATGCAAATTAAGCGTTTCGCGTAGAGAATCGCTGATTCTGCTATAAACCAGTCGAAATCGTGTTTTCTGCTACAATTCGGTGATTTTCGATCATTTTCGTTCGATTTCACCCAAATTAAGCGTTTCAGCGTGCGAATACGCGATTTTGGTCTAAAACGGTGGTTTCACGTAGAGAATCGCTGATTCTGCGATAAACCAGTCGAAATCGTGTTTTCTGCTACAATTCGGTGATTTTCGATCATTTTCGTTCGTTTTCACCCAAATTAAGCGTTTCAGCGTGCGAATACGCGATTCTGGTCTAAAACGGTGGTTTCACGTAGAGAATCGCTGATTCTGCGATAAGCTTGTCGAAATCGGGTTTTCTGCTACAATTCGGTGATTTTCGATCGTTTTCGTTCGTCTTCATGCAAATTAAGCGTTTCGCGTAGAGAATCGCTGATTCTGCGATATACCAGTCGAAATCGTGTTTTCTGCTACAATTCGGTGATTTTCGATCATTTTCGTTCGATTTCATCCAAATTAAGCGTTTTGAGTAGAGAATCTCTGATTCTGCGATAAACCAGTCGAAATCGTGTTTTCTGCTACAATTCGGTGATTTTCGATCATTTTCGTTCGTTTTCATGCAAATTAAGCGTTTCGCATAGAGAATCGCTGATTTTGCGATAAACCAGTCGAAATCGTGTTTTCTGCTACAATTCGGTGATTTTCGATCATTTTCGTTCGTTTTCATGCAAATTAAGCGTTTCGCATAGAGAATCGCTGATTTTGCGATAAACCAGTCGAAATCGTGTTTTCTGCTACAATTCGGTGATTTTCGATCATTTTCGTTCGTTTTCATGCAAATTAAGCGTTTCGCGTAGAGAATCGCTGATTCTGCGATAAACCAGTCGAAATCGTGTTTTCTGCTACAATTCGGTGATTTTCGATCATTTTCGTTCGATTTCACCCAAATTAAGCGTTTTGAGTAGAGAATCTCTGATTCTGCGATAAACCAGTCGAAATCGTGTTTTCTGCTACAATTCGGTGATTTTCGATCATTTTCGTTCGTTTTCACCCAAATTAAGCGTTTCAGCGTGCGAATACGCGATTCTGGTCTAAAACGGTGGTTTCACGTAGAGAATCGCTGATTCTGCGATAAGCTTGTCGAAATCGGGTTTTCTGCTACAATTCGGTGATTTTCGATCATTTTCGTTCGTTTTCATGCAAATTAAGCGTTTCGCATAGAGAATCGCTGATTTTGCGATAAACCAGTCGAAATCGTGTTTTCTGCTACAATTCGGTGATTTTCGATCATTTTCGTTCGTTTTCATGCAAATTAAGCGTTTCGCATAGAGAATCGCTGATTTTGCGATAAACCAGTCGAAATCGTGTTTTCTGCTACAATTCGGTGATTTTCGATCATTTTCGTTCGTTTTCATGTAAATTAAGCGTTTCAGCGTGCGAATACGCGATTCTGGTCTAAAACGGTGGTGTGACGTCGGTCGTAACCTCCGACGTTTGATTTAGAACCATCAAACCTAGAATAAAATTAATAAATGTAATTAACTAATAAATTATCATATAACAATGCGAACAACTTAATATAAAATGAATGCAAGAGTGAATGCCGCGAGAATTGCCTATAGAAAGAACGGTCATAACTCACCATAACACATGTAAATAACCACGCTCATAAAATAATCATAGTATAACTATTGTAAGAAAGAACGCGACAAACGCGCATCGTACGTACCTTGATTGTTAAATAATAAGCGTAGAAATTAAGCACACGAACTCTGTAACACAAACACATAGTTAATAAGTACACTAACACCCAACGCACACGTAAAAATTAAGAATAATTAATGTAACAATAATGTTAGAATATTCTAGTACGTACGCCAATGAAGCATGTAAAATTCAGCGTGCATACGCCAATGGCAATTCCGAGAACGCAGCGTCAACAAAGATAAGGCACGCGCGGCAAGCCAAGACCGAGCCGTGCACGTGCACTTATCGAAGCACGTACAATTCCGAGAACGCAGCATCAGCAGAGATAAGGGGCCGAGGTAGCCTCGGACCACCGGATGCTGCATCGACAAAGATAAGGCACGCGCAACAAGCCAAGACCGAGCCGTGCACGTGCACCTATCGAAGCACGTACTGCTGACGCGGCGGTCTGCTCGACGGTGGGACCAGTCTTCGCTAATTGGCTCCCCCTTTCGCGTCTCCTTCTCCGACGCTTACGTTCCGACAGCGAGCACAGTCTCCAGCTAGTCGAGTTCGGGAGCCTCAAGGGAACAGTCGAGATGAACTCAGTCGTGTACGCGAGCCTTCGAATAGACAAGCCCTCTCACCTAGAGGCATTACGTATTATACATTAATATTCAAAAGTGTATTTAGTACTTAGAATATATTTCATTAGTTAACAGTGCTACCCTTTATTCATTAAAATCCTTTTCATCATCCTACAATCCGACGGTGCTCGTGTAGTGAATTAAATTCAGTTGTGTTCATGTTTTAATAAAATATTCGTCGTTGAGCCAGCGTGAACCGTCCGAGAGACAGGACTTGATCCGCTCCGACGGGAATCCTGTGAACAAAGACGAAGTGTTGGAAAGTTGTCCTCACCTGTCACTATTAGAAGGTTGCCACGAGAGATCGGACTTGATCCGCTCCGACAAGTGACTTCTAGTGACAGTTGAGTGATTTATTAGAATTTATCCGCGAAATAAACTAAATATTAGCGTACCGTCACTTAATTATCTTCCCGCAAATGAGACGCACTAGACGCGCCGGAAGGAAGGCTCAGCTAGCTAAACTAGCACGCGCCGCGAGAATTTTGAAATCTTTAGAATCGCAGTTAGAAACTGTCACCAACCACGCGGGTGACACGTGCACATTAAACCCATTCGACACCGATGCGGTGAATTCACATCTTGAAGCTGTCTTCGCTGCTGCCGTTGCCAGGAAGGTGCGCTGCCGAATTCTGAGTGACACCAAACTCAGCGGAGCGGCCAGAATCAACATCAGGGTGGAAAATCCAGCCGATATTCCGTGGAAGCTGACACCCGTCTCCGTGCGATACATCCCTGATCCCACCGACGTCTGGATTGAGGATCCACGCTATGACGGCTATTGGGCATGGAGAAATAGAATATTAAGGCAAGTGCTCTAAAATGGTGAGTCAAAACCTAAATATTTCATAAACGCGCGTGTGTGAATGTCGCGGTTACAGTGAACAACGCGATCGGAGTGAACGTTTTCGCTTTCGGAAGAAGCCTTTGACGTGTTCGATTTGTTCGAGTCCAGATCAGATTTGGGCGCAAGTACCATTTGGGTCAAAGACCGTCAAGGAGATAATACGTTTCCGGGATAACGCGGATTTCCTTGCAATCGCGAATCGCCGAACCGGGACGTAACAGTGGTTTCACGTAGAGAATCGCTGATTCTGCGATAAGCTTGTCGAAATCGGGTTTTCTGCTACAATTCGGTGATTTTCGATCGTTTTCGTTCTTCTTCATGCAAATTAAGCGTTTCGCGTAGAGAATCGCTGATTCTGCTATAAACCAGTCGAAATCGTGTTTTCTGCTACAATTCGGTGATTTTCGATCATTTTCGTTCGTTTTCACCCAAATTAAGCGTTTCAGCGTGCGAATACGCGATTCTGGTCTAAAACGGTGGTTTCACGTAGAGAATCGCTGATTCTGCTGTAAACCAGTCGAAATCGTGATTTCTGCTACAATTCGGTGATTTTCGATCATTTTCGTTCGTTTTCATGCAAATTAAGCGTTTCGCGTAGAGAATCGCTGATTCTGCGATAAACCAGTCGAAATCGTGTTTTCTGCTACAATTCGGTGATTTTCGTTCATTTTCGTTCGATTTCACCCAAATTAAGCGTTTTGAGTAGAGAATCTCTGATTCTGCGATAAACCAGTCGAAATCGTGTTTTCTGCTACAATTCGGTGATTTTCGATCATTTTCGTTCGTTTTCACCCAAATTAAGCGTTTCAGCGTGCGAATACGCGATTCTGGTCTAAAACGGTGGTTTCACGTAGAGAATCGCTGATTCTGCGATAAGCTTGTCGAAATCGGGTTTTCTGCTACAATTCGGTGATTTTCGATCGTTTTCGTTCGTCTTCATGCAAATTAAGCGTTTCGCGTAGAGAATCGCTGATTCTGCTATAAACCAGTCGAAATCGTGTTTTCTGCTACAATTCGGTGATTTTCGATCATTTTCGTTCGATTTCACCCAAATTAAGCGTTTTGAGTAGAGAATCTCTGATTCTGCGATAAACCAGTCGAAATCGTGTTTTCTGCTACAATTCGGTGATTTTCGATCATTTTCGTTCGTTTTCACCCAAATTAAGCGTTTCAGCGTGCGAATACGCGATTCTAGTCTAAAACGGTGGTTTCACGTAGAGAATCGCTGATTCTGCGATAAGCTTGTCGAAATCGGGTTTTCTGCTACAATTCGGTGATTTTCGATCGTTTTCGTTCGTCTTCATGCAAATTAAGCGTTTCGCGTAGAGAATCGCTGATTCTGCTATAAACCAGTCGAAATCGTGTTTTCTGCTACAATTCGGTGATTTTCGATCATTTTCGTTCGATTTCACCCAAATTAAGCGTTTCGCGTAGAGAATCGCTGATTCTGCTATAAACCAGTCGAAATCGTGTTTTCTGCTACACTTCGGTGATTTTCGATCATTTTCGTTCGATTTCACCCAAATTAAGCGTTTCAGCGTGCGAATACGCGATTTTGGTCTAAAACGGTGGTTTCACGTAGAGAGTCGCTGATTCTGCGATAAACCAGTCGAAATCGTGTTTTCTGCTACAATTCGGTGATTTTCGATCATTTTCGTTCGTTTTCATGCAAATTAAGCGTTTCGCGTAGAGAATCGCTGATTCTGCTATAAACCAGTCGAAATCGTGTTTTCTGCTACAATTCGGTGATTTTCGATCATTTTCGTTCGTTTTCATGCAAATTAAGCGTTTCAGCGTGCGAATACGCGATTCTGGTCTAAAACGGTGGTTTCACGTAGAGAATCGCTGATTCTGCGATAAGCTTGTCGAAATCGGGTTTTCTGCTACAATTCGGTGATTTTCGATCATTTTCGTTCGATTTCATCTGTTACGTCCCGGTTCGGCGATTCGCGATTGCAAGGAAATACGCGTTATCCCGGCAACGTATTATCTCAGTGACGGTCTTTGACCCAAATGGTACTTGCGCCCAAATCTGATCCGGACTCGAACAAATCGAACACGTCAAAGACTTCTTCCGAAAGCGAAAACGTTCACTCCGATCGCGTTGTTCACTGTAACCGCGTCATTCACACACGCGCGTTTATGAAATATTTAGGTTTTTGACTCACCATTTTAGAGCACTCGCCTTAGCTTCCACGGAGTATCTGCTGGATTTTCCACCCTGATGTAGATTCTGGCCGCTCCGCTGAGTTTGATGTCGCTCAGAATTCGGCAGCGCACCTTCCTGGCAACGGCAGCAGCGAAGACAGCTTCAAGATGCGAATTCACCGCATCGGTGTCGAATGGGTTTAGTGTACACGTGTCACCCGCGTGGTTGGTGACAGTTTCTAATTGCGGTTCTAAAGATTCTAAAATTCTCGCGGCGCGTGCTAGTTTAGCTAGCTGAGCCTTCCTTGCGGCGCGTCTAGTGCGTCTCATTTGCGGGAAGGTAATTAAGTGACGGTACGTCAATATTTATTTTATTTCGCGGATAAATTCTAATAAGTCACTCAACTTTCACTAGAAGTCGGTTGTCGGAGCGGATCAAGTCCGATCTCTCGTGGCAACCTTCTAATAGTGGCAGGTGAGGACAACTTTCTAACACTTCGTCTTTGTTCACAGGATTCCCGTCGGAGCGGATCAAGTCCTGTCTCTCGGGGCGGTTCACGCTGGCTCAACGACGAATATTTTATTAAAACATGAACACAACTGAATTTAATTCACTACACGAGCACCGTTGGATTGTAGGATGATGAAAAGGATTTTAAACGAAATAAAGGGTAGCACTGTTAACTAATGGAATATATTCTGAGTACTAATTACAACTTTGAATATTAATGTATAATACATAATGCCTCTAGATGAGAGGGCTTGTCTATTCGAAGGCTCGCGTACACGACTGAGTTCATCTCGACTGAACTCAACTGTTCTCTAACTCGACTGTTCCCGTGAGGCTCCCGAACTGAAGTGCCTCTTTAGCTCGACCGTTCCCGTGAGGCTCCCGAACTGAAGTGAGTGGAGTCTGTGCTCGCTGTCGGAACGTAAGCGTCGGAGAAGGAGACGCGAAAAGTGGGGAGCCAATCAGCGAAGACTGGTCCCACCGTTGAGCAGACCGCCGCGTCAGCAGTACGTGCTTCGATAAGTGCACGTGCACAGCTCGGTCTTGGCTTGCCGCGCGTGCCTTATCTTTGTCGACGCAGCATCCGGTGGTCCGAGGCTACCTCGGCCCCTTATCTCTGCTGATGCTGCGTTCAGGCTACCTCGGCCCCTTATCTCTGCTGATGCTGCGTTCTCGGAATTGTACGTGCTTCGATAAGTGCACGTGCACGGCTCGGTCTTGGCTATGTCGCGCGTGCCTTATCTCTGCTGACGCTGCGTTCTCGGAATTGCCATTGGCGTATGCACGCTGAATTTTACATGTTTCATTGGCGTACGTACTAGAATATTCTAACATTATTGTTACATTAATTATTCTTAATTTTTACGTGTGCGTTGGGTGTTAGTGTACTTATTAACTATGTGTTTGTGTTACAGAGTTCGTGTGCTTAATTTCTACGCTTATTATTTAACAATCAAGGTACGTACGATGCGCGTTTGTCGCGTTCTTTCTTACAATAGTTTATACTACGATTATTTTATGAGCGTGGTTATTTACATGTGTTATGGTGAGTTATGACCGTTCTTTCTATAGGCAATTCTCGCGGCATTCACTCTTGCATTCATTTTATATTAATTAAATTAGTTATTCGCATTGTTATATGATAATTTATTAGTTAATTACATTTATTATTTTTATTCTAGGTTTGATGGTTCTAAATCAAACGTCGGAGGTTACGACCGACGTCACACCTCCCATCCCTAGGGGAGAAATTTCCTGGAGGGAAATTTCTAGAGCGGGGCCACTGGGGTGAATGGGGGGTGGGCCGTATTTCTTCTCGGTGAGTAGGGTTTGGGTTAGGATTTTTCCTCTTCTTTTCTTCTTTAGGGAGGGCTGTGGTTTGGGGTTTTTCTTCTTTCTTCCTTCTTTTGGGAGGGCCTGTGGTTTGGGGTTTTCTTCTTCTTTCTTGTTTTGGTAGGGCTGTGGTTTGGGGGTTTCCTTCTTCTCTCTTGTTTGGGAGGGGCTGTGGTTTGGGGTTTTCTTCTTCTTTCTTGTTTTGGGAGGGCTGTGGTTTGGGGTTTTCTTCTTCTTCCTTGTTTGGGAGGGCTGTGGTTTGGGCTTTATGTTCGCATATTCTCTTATTACTAGTTGTTCGTGTTACAATGTGTGTGTGTACTTATATCTAATCGCTCGCGTTTATGTGTTTATTATATTATTTTTTTTTTTTGAATGGTTTTTGATTATATATTTTTCCTAAGTATTATTTGGGTTACTATATTTCGATTATATGATTATATGTTGTATATAGATTTTGATTAAATATATTTCTAAATATTATTTTGGAAGTAATGTATCTGGATTTACTTTTCCGATAGATCGGGTGCATATAAACGTAATCCGCCTGGTCGCGTGGATTTGGGGTAGGTTTAGTTTGGGTCTGGGATTCAGGTTCTGGTTTCTTTTCTTCGGGCTCAGGGAGGGGAGTTGGATTTTCCTCAACACTCTCAACTTTGTTTTTGTCGCTAGTTTCTGTTCTGGTATATCTGACGGCATAGGAATATGCTTCGTCTCTGTGTTTTAAGAATATAAAGAATCTTGTAAGTGATCTCCCCAAATTGCTGCGGCTAAGTGCATACTCCATCCATATATGGAATGAAGCGCCATACCATTCATGATGGTATTTATTATTATCTTTATCATTTTGAATATTATGTATATTCCGATTAATGCGGCGCTGACTGACCCGAATGTTGTTAACCCGGACCAGAGTTTTTGGGGCTGTTGACTCCGCAATTTGTTGTAATGAATGTTCATCCAGTAGATTGAACATATTTATGCTGTCGCTCGCATACTGTCTTCCAGAAGCTCCTTGTGCTATGGAATTTATAACTGCTACTTTATCTACGGGAAACATTATATGTTCCTGGAGATTTTCGAGATCATCTTGTGAGTAAATTCCTCCTGTGGCGAGGTTCTTGGGGTCTACGTATTTCCATGCCGGTGTGGCTAAAGGTTGTAACAACGATGGCGCGACAGTTTCTACTAGTGATGGTGTTAATCGATACCATACACCGTGTAATTTGTATAGTGGAGGTATTAATTCGTTGCATGGCTTTTGTGTGCCTGTGCTAGATATTATATGATCTTTGGGTTTCAAAAACTTTGAAGTGTTTTTGTATGTTATTGGAAGCTCGTGAAAACAGTCCTCAGTTTTCCTTACTTGTACAGTCACGGGGACACATTTTATAATGTGAACTACTTCTCCGGCTGGTACTGCTATGAAACCAGGCTCTTTCATAATAGCCGTTGCTACCTCTTCGGGTGCAATATGCAACTGTGTTAAAGCGTTTTGCATTATTTGAATTTCTAGTTCACACTTCTGGAGGATAACATCCCTGTATAGTTTTGAAAGTTGATTCCGTAAATGTTTTTCTACGTATACGAACTTACTATTTACATAAGTGAATATATCCAGATTGTTTACTGATGTTCTGGTCTTCGTTTTGAATGTTCCGGCCCAACTGGTTTCCAGAATGAATAACTTTGGATGCTCTGTGCGAATAATGGTATACCCGCATATGTTGCTTTTTCCAGCTTCCGTTAATGCAAACATAGCATCTTGAGATGATACTGTATACAAGGTCATGGTTGGTTCCACCTTAGAGGAGATTTTCGTTGCAAAACCTTCGTAGAGGACGTCGTAATTGTTAAATTTACAGTAGTCGGTGGGAACGGTGTCCCAAAAGGTGTATCCATCCTGTGTGTCCAGGCAGGTTCCTTTGTCCAACGGGCACGTTTGGCCAGATTGTAATCGTATTAATCCGGTTGAAAATTTCACCGGAGCCGTATAATCTTTGATGGTTACTCTCACTACGGCTTGTACTACCACGCTTGTCCATGTGTCAAAGGGGTCGCTATAAGTGGTTCCTGAGCATCGTCCATCATGTTTGATTTCTCCGGCTAAAGTCAGACTTCTCGATGTGGTAGAGTTTCCTTGTATTCCTGTTAACTGTGCAGTAGGTGTCACGTACAGCGTTCCTGTTGCATGCAGGCTCTGGCAGACCTCTCTGGTTGTAGACAGTAGGTATTGTTGTCGGCCGTTAGCAACTAAGGATACGTGTGAATGCATCCCACAGTAAAAGATTGTCCTGTCTATTTCTACGTGACATTGGAAAACGTGAGATTCTGTGAACTCAGCTAGTTGCAGCAGCTGTACTCGTTCCTGTTGTTCGATAGGCTTAATGTCGTTTTGTTCACAATTTGGTGTATCGATAATAGAATATGTGGAGACGTTAAGTGTGGGTCCTCCACAGTCGAATCCTACGAGAGCCGTTATTCCCGTAGTGAAGGCTAAGAGTATTGTCGTTGACAGTAATGACTTCATGTTGCTTGATTGATTTCCGTTCGTCAACTGACGTCTAGGGTTGATATGTCGAGGTATATATTGTCGGTCGGTGAGAGGGGGAGAGGGTTTTAGGGATTTGATTTCAGGATCAGATTTCACTCTGCGCGGGGGTCCGAACCCTACTTCGTCTAAAGGATCAGGTTTCCTTCTAGTAACATTGGTTTCCTTTAACTTATTTCTTGTGAGATGGAAGGAGTCGTGGTTCTCCTTTAATATTGTTTTATTACATGCCCTTTTGATTCGCGATTGAGCTGTTCTATTTTGCACAACGTAAGATTGTTTTGAATTTTCTATTACAGGATCGTCCTCGATTTCTTCCACCTCTAACGCAGGGAGGGGGAAGTTTGCCGCTTTGGATGATGCGTTTACGCACCGTAGGATCGCTATCCCGTTTCGATTTGTGACGACACAGTCGCCTAGGTATACATTTTCGCTTATTTCTGTGCGTTTTATATAGCCTACATCGGCTCCGTAGCATCTTATCGCAATGCATACACTCGTTCGGGCTTCAATGGCGTGTTCGATTTGGTTTATGAAAGGAATTTTTACATTGTCCTTCGCGATTTGTTCCGACTTAAAATCTATGACTGCCCCTTCTCGGAAGAAAGGAGCTCCTAGTAACCCGTCTATATTTTGGGGTATACCGTTTGGTACTAAGTGGAACTTTGTCGGGACATTGCAAACGTCGATCGCTAACGTACCGGAGGAGAGTTCATAGGCGTCTCCGAAACCATGAATAAGAATCTGTTCGTCTTTATTTATTTCCGCGCTAGATTTGACGCACGACGGTTTAACAAGGTTAATTTCCGATCCCGTGTCTATCAACAATTCGCACTCCCTATTTAATTGAGGGGCATTTAACTTTATCCTCGCGGTAGGTGTATTCGAACCGATATTAACTGACGAGACTTGGGCCTGTTCGTACCGTGTTAATTTTCCTTCGGCTGAATCACGTTTTTCCGTTATGAGAATTTCATTTTTGTCTTTTAACGCTTGGTTATGCGCTTTAGGTTTCACGGGTGCCGCACGACGCTTTCCTTGTTCGATTTCTTCCGCGTTCCTTTGTGAGTTTAATAGCGGTAGTGTAATATTCTTGTACACGATTTGTTGCCTTTCGACTGAGAGTTCTACTTTATTATTAAAGAATGGGGAGCCAAGTATCCCGTCTAAGTTTAGCGGAAAGTGGTTTGGAACTATATGAAATACTGTCGGAATACAGTTCGCTAAATCTACTTTAACTTGCCCGAGAGTCATGATGGCACCCTCGGATACTCCTTGTATTTCAATTTCCTTTTCCTTAACTATTTCGGTTCCGGGCTTTAGGCTATTCTCTCGTAATATATTTATTTCAAGGTCTGAATTTATTAGAAATTCGCGCTTCCCTACTAACTGGGGTGCAGAAGTTATTACGCGCAAGATCGGTGCGTTTAACGCAAGGTTAACGGTAGTGACTGGTTGTGGTTTTCGTCGACTATTGTTGTCGGTATTATTTTTCGAAATTTTTCGGGGGACGGTTGATCGTTGTTTTACCGCGTCGCTGTATGATAGTGAATTTACTGGTGCGACGAGCTGGTTTCTGGTTTGCTCGTTTCTATTACTATATTTGTCAATTTCCTTTCTTTCGCGGCCTCCCTTCCCGGTTTGGTCGGGAGGCTTGCCTCGTTTCCCTGACCGTTTTCTGCCACGTATTGACGTTTCCTACACTCATGAATGTCATGTCCTTCGCGCCTACAGTATTGGCAAAATTTATTCGTCTCGGTGGGAAATTTCTCGCGGGACTCACGGTAAGAATGATATTCATTCTTTAGGAGTGGTTCTCGGAACGGCTTGTTTGCATCGTAATATCTACGTTGTGGTTCCGTGTAATCGCTATCGCGTTTCGGTTCTCGGTACGCGTTTTTGCTGAGCGGTTCTTGGTATCGTATATCTAGATTACTGCGCCGGATGTCACGACGGGTATCGAATAAATTCTCTCGGCCGTCGCGCCAAGTGTCGCGACGGTTGTCAGTGAAATTTGCGCGTTTCGTTTCGCGGAATGTCCGGTCTCTGGTATCGTTCCAGGTATTTTGATGCACGGGTGGGTGATAATACTGATCTTGGAAATTCACGCGCTTGGTATATACGTTTTCTCGCGGGGTTCCTCTATCGCGTAATTTATCTTGTTCAAACAGTTTATAAGCCCTAATGGCGTCGTCATACAATACGTATAATGGGGAGGAAAAATGCACTCGTATTTCTAATCGTAGTTGTGGGATTAGACCTCTTATGAAACTTCTCGCAGTGAGGGTATTTACTTCCTCTATATCTACTTCCCATTCCGCGATATCGATAATGGCAGTTCTAAGATCCTTCACACGACTTATGAAATTTATTATATGTTCGTTAGGAAATTGCTGTATGCTCGCGAGTTCTCCACGGTATTGTTCGACTGTTTTATATGGACATAATACTTCGCATAATCGTTTTGATAAATCGGAAATTGAATTGCACACGTGATCTTCTATAGCGAGATATGCGCGTCCACGGAGTTTGTTCTGAATTAATTTGACCAGTGTTCCTTCCGCGCTAGGAGGTACGACTTCTTTCGCTCTTTTGCATTCTCGGATAAATTGGAATACGGAGTGGTTATATCCGTCAAATACGGGAATGAATTCTAAAGCTTGTCTGAGTGTAAATTCAGAAGGTTCGTTTACGTAAATTTTTTCTACGGGAGTCTTTTCCATAGTTTCTTCTGCGTAAGTTTTCTCTAAATTTTCTCCTACAGAAATTTTCTCTAGGGTTTCTCCTACAGGAATTTCTTCACGAGGTTCACGGCGTTCTAAACGTATTAACTGCGGTTCATTTGCGGCCTCATGCCTGATTTGTTCTAATTCTTTGCGAATGTCTGACAATTCTAATTTATACATGCGAGTATAATTTTCGAAAGCCTTCTCTTGGGCTCTAATTTCGACTTCACGTGCATATAATTGTTTTTGAAGTTCGCATAACTCTTCCGCTGTCGGTGCGGGAACGTCTTTAGTTTGTGGGGAAGCCATTATTATTTCTTAATTTGAATTACACGCGATTCTAAAGGTGAATTCGCGCCTCGGAAATTATCCTGTCAATGCTCGAAAACGCTCGAGTGACCGTCGTCTGTCCTACCGACTGCGCCAATTTTATTTGTTACGTCCCGGTTCGGCGATTCGCGATTGCAAGGAAATACGCGTTATCCCGGCAACGTATTATCTCAGTGACGGTCTTTGACCCAAATGGTACTTGCGCCCAAATCTGATCCGGACTCGAACAAATCGAACACGTCAAAGACTTCTTCCGAAAGCGAAAACGTTCACTCCGATCGCGTTGTTCACTGTAACCGCGTCATTCACACACGCGCGTTTATGAAATATTTAGGTTTTTGACTCACCATTTTAGAGCACTCGCCTTAGCTTCCACGGAGTATCTGCTGGATTTTCCACCCTGATGTAGATTCTGGCCGCTCCGCTGAGTTTGATGTCGCTCAGAATTCGGCAGCGCACCTTCCTGGCAACGGCAGCAGCGAAGACAGCTTCAAGATGCGAATTCACCGCATCGGTGTCGAATGGGTTTAGTGTACACGTGTCACCCGCGTGGTTGGTGACAGTTTCTAATTGCGGTTCTAAAGATTCTAAAATTCTCGCGGCGCGTGCTAGTTTAGCTAGCTGAGCCTTCCTTGCGGCGCGTCTAGTGCGTCTCATTTGCGGGAAGGTAATTAAGTGACGGTACGTCAATATTTATTTTATTTCGCGGATAAATTCTAATAAGTCACTCAACTTTCACTAGAAGTCGGTTGTCGGAGCGGATCAAGTCCGATCTCTCGTGGCAACCTTCTAATAGTGGCAGGTGAGGACAACTTTCTAACACTTCGTCTTTGTTCACAGGATTCCCGTCGGAGCGGATCAAGTCCTGTCTCTCGGGGCGGTTCACGCTGGCTCAACGACGAATATTTTATTAAAACATGAACACAACTGAATTTAATTCACTACACGAGCACCGTTGGATTGTAGGATGATGAAAAGGATTTTAAACGAAATAAAGGGTAGCACTGTTAACTAATGGAATATATTCTGAGTACTAATTACAACTTTGAATATTAATGTATAATACATAATGCCTCTAGATGAGAGGGCTTGTCTATTCGAAGGCTCGCGTACACGACTGAGTTCATCTCGACTGAACTCAACTGTTCTCTAACTCGACTGTTCCCGTGAGGCTCCCGAACTGAAGTGCCTCTTTAGCTCGACCGTTCCCGTGAGGCTCCCGAACTGAAGTGAGTGGAGTCTGTGCTCGCTGTCGGAACGTAAGCGTCGGAGAAGGAGACGCGAAAAGTGGGGAGCCAATCAGCGAAGACTGGTCCCACCGTTGAGCAGACCGCCGCGTCAGCAGTACGTGCTTCGATAAGTGCACGTGCACAGCTCGGTCTTGGCTTGCCGCGCGTGCCTTATCTTTGTCGACGCAGCATCCGGTGGTCCGAGGCTACCTCGGCCCCTTATCTCTGCTGATGCTGCGTTCTCGGAATTGTACGTGCTTCGATAAGTGCACGTGCACGGCTCGGTCTTGGCTATGTCGCGCGTGCCTTATCTCTGCTGACGCTGCGTTCTCGGAATTGCCATTGGCGTATGCACGCTGAATTTTACATGTTTCATTGGCGTACGTACTAGAATATTCTAACATTATTGTTACATTAATTATTCTTAATTTTTACGTGTGCGTTGGGTGTTAGTGTACTTATTAACTATGTGTTTGTGTTACAGAGTTCGTGTGCTTAATTTCTACGCTTATTATTTAACAATCAAGGTACGTACGATGCGCGTTTGTCGCGTTCTTTCTTACAATAGTTATACTACGATTATTTTATGAGCGTGGTTATTTACATGTGTTATGGTGAGTTATGACCGTTCTTTCTATAGGCAATTCTCGCGGCATTCACTCTTGCATTCATTTTATATTAATTAAATTAGTTATTCGCATTGTTATATGATAATTTATTAGTTAATTACATTTATTATTTTTATTCTAGGTTTGATGGTTCTAAATCAAACGTCGGAGGTTACGACCGACGTCACACATCCAAATTAAGCGTTTTGAGTAGAGAATCTCTGATTCTGCGATAAACCAGTCGAAATCGTGTTTTCTGCTACAATTCGGTGATTTTCGATCATTTTCGTTCGTTTTCATGCAAATTAAGCGTTTCAGCGTGCGAATACGCGATTCTGGTCTAAAACGGTGGTTTCACGTAGAGAATCGCTGATTCTGCGATAAGCTTGTCGAAATCGGGTTTTCTGCTACAATTCGGTGATTTTCGATCGTTTTCGTTCGTCTTCATGCAAATTAAGCGTTTCGCGTAGA
>NW_027489679.1:25000-29515 GCF_050948215.1 Halictus rubicundus | reverse complement strand
GATTAGTCTTTCGCCCCTATACCCAGTTCCGACGATCGATTTGCACGTCAGAATCGCTACGGACCTCCATCAGGGTTTCCCCTGACTTCGTCCTGACCAGGCATAGTTCACCATCTTTCGGGTCCCAACGTGTACGCTCTGGGTGCGCCTCTCCTCGCAATGAGAACGAGACGCCCCGGGAGTGCGAGGCCGCATCGTAACGCGGCCCATCCTCCCTTGGTCGACGCAAAGGTACGACCTTCACTTTCATTGCGCCTTTAGGTTTACATGTCCCAATGACTCGCGCACATGTTAGACTCCTTGGTCCGTGTTTCAAGACGGGTCCTGAGAGTACCCAAAGCAGTAGCGTCGCTGACCGGTAATTCGAAGCTTGGCCAGTCCGAGGACACCGCCTGCTAACAGCTGGTTAGGCCCGAAGCCGGCACCAGGTCCGTACCTTCGGGTAAAACTAACCGAGCTTGCGGCGGGCCTGACGCACACACATTCGAGAATGGATTGGTTGCGGCCCGATACCGTCAGAGTACCGTCACGCAGCCGGCCAGGCGATCGAGCGTCTGTCGTGTGCGCACGTAGCGACACGACAGGCAACAACTCGGGCCGTAGACCGACACGCAACGGGTCGCGACGTTCTACTAAGGGAGAAGTGCACGACTACGCGACCGGAACATTTGCCGAAGATGGTGTACCCTCGCACTGGAAACCACGAAGGCCCATACGGGGTATCTGCGCACCAACGGAAGCCAGCCTCGTCGACGATGAATCTCCCCATTCGATCTTTTGGGTTTCTCAGGTTTACCCCTGAACGGTTTCACGTACTCTTGAACTCTCTCTTCAAAGTTCTTTTCAACTTTCCCTCACGGTACTTGTTCGCTATCGGTCTCGTGGTCATATTTAGCCTTAGATGGAGTTTACCACCCACTTAGGGCTGCACTCTCAAGCAACCCGACTCTAAGGAGAGGTCCTCCCGAAACGCGTACCGGTCGCTACGGGCCTGGCACCCTCTACGGGTAAATGGCCCCATTCAAGATGGACTTGGACGCGGTTCGACGTCACGGGATAAATGGACCCTCCTAAACACTACATTTCCCAACGGCGGAACCGCGGGATTCAGTGCTGGGCTCATTCCTGTTCGCTCGCCGCTACTAAGGAAATCCTTGTTAGTTTCTTTTCCTCCGCTTAGTAATATGCTTAAATTCAGCGGGTAATCTCGCCTACTCTGAGGTCGTCAAACGTGAAAAAAAAATGTTTCGTATATTTCACCGAAAGCATTAAAAGTACGCGAGAACGTACAGAGGAGCACAAAAAAAAAAAAAAAAAAAAAACAAAACCATATATCTTATGCGCCACACCAAAGTGTCTTTTCTCTATATAATGTATATATAGAGATTTCTTCATTTTGTTCGTCGATCGGAAACTCTCGCTAGACGATCGGCCGGTTAACTTTAACGTCCGTCGAAAAGAACTTCCGGGGACTGGACGACCGACAGATCGCGCGGTCTCGCGATCGACAATGAAGAAAAAAAGACATGGGGCGACCGACAAAGGTTTGTTTTCACCTTCACCTTCTCGTGCTCTGCGTGACAACACGTTGTGGTGACAACGATGTTCGAAAGCCACTCCATAGAGGAGTATATATATTTTCAACACCCGGTGGGGTTTCTCTACTACACTAGACACACGGGGGTACAGAAACGCTGCACGACGCGATATCATCGATCAAACCAAAGAGACACGAGATCTCGGTCGTCATTCAATTCAACGAACGTGGCGATGGAATCCGCAACGGATTAGCGAGGACACGCGACGACGGGGAAATTATTCGACCCGATACAAGTACGCGTGCGCATCCCGCACAATGCCAAATGTTGCTATGTCCATCAGTCATCAAAGCGTTCGTAGAACGAGAGACCACTGTCTCGCGAACTCTAAGAATATGTTTGTCGAAGTCGCTGGCAACGACGACCCTCCGCCGCAATTATGTGTAGAGAGACACATCCACGCACAGACGTATTTTATTTTATATATCATCTCCCTGGGGCTTACGTTGCACGCCACAGTTGCGCACACAGATTTTACACGGGTGTCCGGTATCTCTTTCTTTATTTGTGTCCATTCACTGTAGTCTCTTGAGACTCTTATACCTTTCGTATACGCATCATTTCAGACGACGTCGGGAGCGCGTAAAATGTTCGAGAGTGAAACGCTTCTTCCGCAATGCGAATCGTTCCAGAGAGAGAGGAGAGAGAGATTTCGATCGTCGGAGCGGTGTTCACGGGCGGTCGTATTGAAAATACGACTCACGACGCCGCAAAACACTCACGCAAGTCCGAATGTGATACCCATTCCTATTTCCTTCTTCTCACGAAGACCGTTAGACGCAATGTAAAATTTGCAATTTTCACAGAACCGCGTCAAACGCCGACGAAACGTCCATCGTTCGCTCGTACGTAGCATCTTTGCAACCCGACTCAGAAACGCTCTTTGCGCCCTCCACAAAATTCGACATGGAGAGGTAAGCGACGGCGGGGACTTACAAGAGCAACGCAAGCAGTATTTGGTTACGTAAACGACCCTCAGCCAGGCGTGGTCCAGGAATTGTATCCGTGGACCGCAATGTGCGTTCGAAATGTCGATGTTCATGTGTCCTGCAGTTCACACGTTGACGCGCAATTAGCTGCGTTCTTCATCGACCCACGAGCCAAGTGATCCACCGTTCAGGGTAATCGTATAATTTGATTTATAATCAATATATAATTATGTCTCTTGTTCTGCGGTTCATAAGAACGCCGATACCTGAAAGCTCCAACCAGCGCGCGAAGGAGATTCAGGCGTCGTTTTTAAGGACGACACACGATCGTCCGTAGAAACGGAAACCGTCGCGAGTACGCGATTGCAATGCGCACACGTATCCGACGGCCGGGCGGAAAATACATTGAAAAACCTTTAAAGTGGAAAACACAGGAGGAGAATTCAGAAAACGACGGGGATCATAGACAACCCGATACTGGATCCCGACACTTCTCCTCCTCCTCTCTCTTATTGGAGAATGAACTCGATAACTAACGGACTTCACAGCCGGCTCTGGCCGTGCGCGATCGTTCGTCCCAAGCTCTTGTGCACTGTATTATCGCCACACAGAGAGTAGAGTGTCAGAATCGCACACAGCTTTACGCGAGCTACGCAGCCGGTCCTCTCGAAACACATTTCCAATTGTGCACGGAGAACGATTATTCGATACTAGCGGACTTCACAGCCGGCTCTGGCCGTGCGCGATCGTTCGTCCCAAGCTCTTGTGCACTGTATTATCGCCACACAGAGAGTAGAGTGTCAGAATCGCACACAGCTTTACGCGAGCTACGCAGCCGGTCCTCTCGAAACACATTTCCAATTGTGCACGGAGAAAGATTATTCGATACTAGCGGACTTCACAGCCGGCTCTGGCCGTGCGCGATCGTTCGTCCCAAGCTCTTGTGCACTGTATTATCGCCACACAGAGAGTAGAGTGTCAGAATCGCACACAGCTTTACGCGAGCTACGCAGCCGGTCCTCTCGAATATACGTGTTCGTCAACGAACACGCATGCGGCGACGTTTTGTGCTCTATGTCATACGCGAACTCGATAAATAGAGCGGGACTCACAGCCGGCTCTGGCAGCGGTCATTCGTCCCACGCTCGTGTGTGCGCTATCGCCACACAGAGTAGGGTGTCAGACTCACGCAGCTTTAAAAGCGAGCTTCACAGCCGGTCCTTCTCTCATCCTATTCCTCGACGTTCGTGACAGAACACAACGCGTTCACCGCAAGTTTTCCACAGGTACCCTGTTGTTGTCCTCTCTTTCTCTAGAGGAGAGACAACACCACCGTTTCCAATGGACGTATCTCGGACACCACAGGCGAAGACCGAGGAAGCGCGATATGTGGATTCGAATCGACGCTTACATCCCTGTTCTTGCGACCGTAATTGTCCATATAATTGTCGGAGAGCCTACACACAGGCAGACCAATGGCGTATATTATAGTATACACGTCTCTTTGACACGAGGTATTTTTATCAAAGAGAACACGATCCATCAGGTGGCGGGTGAAAAACATCGATTCGTAACGACGGGTATTTCTATATTCGTGGTTAAGCTATAACATTCAGCGTCCGACGGGAAACCGCACCCTATTGATCGTTCGAGTTTGCAATGTGAACGTCGGTGACGATTCCCGAAGACCCGAAGTACAGCTCTTCGCACTCACTCCCCAATACAAGTAAACGATGCGATGCTCCACCTTCACGCAAGCACCCTCTGTTTCATTCTCATTGAGATCTTTCGTCCCATTGTCGAAAGAGTGCATATATTATATATTGCCGTGTTTGTGCACAAATGGTCTGGCGGGCTCTCTGCGCCTTAATTTTGGACGGGAGAATCGTACGCTTTGAGTAACTATGTACTCCATGCGTAACTATGACCTCCACACGTAAGCCGTTGCATGGGGAGTAGTTCGTCGCTATACACATCCCCTACTCCCC
>NW_027489679.1:17500-22500 GCF_050948215.1 Halictus rubicundus | reverse complement strand
ATCGACACAAGTGCCGAGGAAGCGCGGACAGGACGCATGCTGGACTGCGAGAAACCGTGTTCTTCTGCTCGCGCTGGGCATAAACGAAATAGGACACCTCTATTATTTAACGAATTTTTCTCTTTATTCTGTCTTTAAAAGACAGAATTTTTTTTCTCTTTAACTCTATTTTCTCTTTTTCATACCTTAGTCGCTCGGACATAAGAGTTGATGCTCAGTTAGTACGAGTAAACACAAAAGTGAATACAAGTCACCAACCTCCACTAAGGGAAGGCTCGCCACATAAGGGCCATTCGGTCTAGGACACCGACCCGTGGCAATGCTGTGTAGAGAATAATTCGATACGAAGCACGGTACGAAACAGTCAAGACCGAAGTCTCGAGGCGCCCATGACTGCTTCTCGACCGAGATCGTAGAATAGCCACAGACGCGCGCTGCACCGACCGACTCGACCGAACCGTCGACTCTCTTATAGATACCGAACGGCCGGCCGGGACGCCGGCGCCGCGCGGTCAATAGCACGCGCGCTTATGGCCGCAAACCGCCGCGGCAACAGACCTCCCGGCGGGGCTGTTGGAACTTAGAGCGAAAAAAGTATAAAAATTTTTTTCACAAAATATAATAAATTTTAACATTTCTATATTATTTTACACAAAATAACCAACTTTTCATAATTCACCGAACTTTGAAAATTTTTCTAAGTCCCACAAATAAGAGGAAAATTTTTAAGTATCGGTCCTAGACGATTTTCGACGTGATATCACTGTAATATAGACGATTTCTAGCAATATATATCATAACACCAAACTCGCTACAATTATTATTTATCGAGTTATTAGCAAATAATGGACGGATGTGCTACTCCGTCGACAAAACTCTGGAAATTTTTCTAAGTCCCACCGCTAAGAGGAAACTTTTTCCGTATCGGTCCTAGACGATTTTCGACGTGATATCACTGTAATATAGACGGTTTCTAACAATATATATCATAACACCAAACTCGCTACAATTATTATTTATCGAGTTATTAGCAAATAATGGACGGATGTGCTACTCCGTCGGACGTTCGACGAAAATTTTTCTAAGTCCCACCGCCAAGAGGAAACTTTTTCCGTATCGGTCCTAGACGATTTTCGACGTGATATCACTGTAATATAGACGGTTTCTAACAATATATATCATAACACCAAACTCGCTACAATTATTATTTATCGAGTTATTAGCAAATAATGGACGGATGTGCTACTCCGTCGGACGTTCGACGAAAATTTTTCTAAGTCCCACCGCCAAGAGGAAACTTTTTCCCTATCGGTCCTAGACGATTTTCGACGTGATATCACTGTAATATAGACGGTTTCTAACAATATATATCATAACACCAAACTCGCTACAATTATTATTTATCGAGTTATTAGCAAATAATGGACGGATGTGCTACTCCGTCGGACGTTCGACGAAAATTTTTCTAAGTCCCACCGCCAAGAGGAAACTTTTTCCCTATCGGTCCTAGACGATTTTCGACGTGATATCACTGTAATATAGACGGTTTCTAACAATATATATCATAACACCAAACTCGCTACAATTATTATTTATCGAGTTATTAGCAAATAATGGACGGATGTGCTACTCCGTCGACAAAACTCTGGAAATTTTTCTAAGTCCCACCGCTAAGAGGAAACTTTTTCCGTATCGGTCCTAGACGATTTTCGACGTGATATCACTGTAATATAGACGGTTTCTAACAATATATATCATAACACCAAACTCGCTACAATTATTATTTATCGAGTTATTAGCAAATAATGGACGGATGTGCTACTCCGTCGGACGTTCGACGAAAATTTTTCTAAGTCCCACCGCCAAGAGGAAACTTTTTCCGTATCGGTCCTAGACGATTTTCGACGTGATATCACTGTAATATAGACGGTTTCTAACAATATATATCATAACACCAAACTCGCTACAATTATTATTTATCGAGTTATTAGCAAATAATGGACGGATGTGCTACTCCGTCGGACGTTCGACGAAAATTTTTCTAAGTCCCACCGCCAAGAGGAAACTTTTTCCCTATCGGTCCTAGACGATTTTCGACGTGATATCACTGTAATATAGACGGTTTCTAACAATATATATCATAACACCAAACTCGCTACAATTATTATTTATCGAGTTATTAGCAAATAATGGACGGATGTGCTACTCCGTCGACAAAACTCTGGAAATTTTTCTAAGTCCCACCGCCAAGAGGAAACTTTTTCCCTATCGGTCCTAGACGATTTTCGACGTGATATCACTGTAATATAGACGGTTTCTAACAATATATATCATAACACCAAACTCGCTACAATTATTATTTATCGAGTTATTAGCAAATAATGGACGGATGTGCTACTCCGTCGACAAAACTCTGGAAATTTTTCTAAGTCCCACCGCCAAGAGGAAACTTTTTCCGTATCGGTCCTAGACGATTTTCGACGTGATATCACTGTAATATAGACGGTTTCTAACAATATATATCATAACACCAAACTCGCTACAATTATTATTTATCGAGTTATTAGCAAATAATGGACGGATGTGCTACTCCGTCGGACGTTCGACGAAAATTTTTCCAAGTCCCACCGCCAAGAGGAAACTTTTTCCCTATCGGTCCTAGACGATTTTCGACGTGATATCACTGTAATATAGACGGTTTCTAACAATATGTATCATAACACCAAACTCGCTACAATTATTATTTATCGAGTTATTAGCAAATAATGGACGGATGTGCTACTTCGTCGGACGTTCGACGAAAATTTTTCTAAGTCCCACCGCCAAGAGGAAACTTTTTCCCTATCGGTCCTAGACGATTTTCGACGTGATATCACTGTAATATAGACGGTTTCTAACAATATATATCATAACACCAAACTCGCTACAATTATTATTTATCGAGTTATTAGCAAATAATGGACGGATGTGCTACTCCGTCGACAAAACTCTGGAAATTTTTCTAAGTCCCACCGCTAAGAGGAAACTTTTTCCGTATCGGTCCTAGACGATTTTCGACGTGATATCACTGTAATATAGACGGTTTCTAACAATATATATCATAACACCAAACTCGCTACAATTATTATTTATCGAGTTATTAGCAAATAATGGACGGATGTGCTACTCCGTCGGACGTTCGACGAAAATTTTTCTAAGTCCCACCGCCAAGAGGAAACTTTTTCCCTATCGGTCCTAGACGATTTTCGACGTGATATCACTGTAATATAGACGGTTTCTAACAATATATATCATAACACCAAACTCGCTACAATTATTATTTATCGAGTTATTAGCAAATAATGGACGGATGTGCTACTCCGTCGACAAAACTCTGGAAATTTTTCTAAGTCCCACCGCCAAGAGGAAACTTTTTCCCTATCGGTCCTAGACGATTTTCGACGTGATATCACTGTAATATAGACGGTTTCTAACAATATATATCATAACACCAAACTCGCTACAATTATTATTTATCGAGTTATTAGCAAATAATGGACGGATGTGCTACTCCGTCGACAAAACTCTGGAAATTTTTCTAAGTCCCACCGCCAAGAGGAAACTTTTTCCCTATCGGTCCTAGACGATTTTCGACGTGATATCACTGTAATATAGACGGTTTCTAACAATATATATCATAACACCAAACTCGCTACAATTATTATTTATCGAGTTATTAGCAAATAATGGACGGATGTGCTACTCCGTCGACAAAACTCTGGAAATTTTTCTAAGTCCCACCGCTAAGAGGAAACTTTTTCCGTATCGGTCCTAGACGATTTTCGACGTGATATCACTGTAATATAGACGGTTTCTAACAATATATATCATAACACCAAACTCGCTACAATTATTATTTATCGAGTTATTAGCAAATAATGGACGGATGTGCTACTCCGTCGACAAAACTCTGGAAATTTTTCTAAGTCCCACCGCCAAGAGGAAACTTTTTCCCTATCGGTCCTAGACGATTTTCGACGTGATATCACTGTAATATAGACGGTTTCTAACAATATATATCATAACACCAAACTCGCTACAATTATTATTTATCGAGTTATTAGCAAATAATGGACGGATGTGCTACTCCGTCGGACGTTCGACGAAAATTTTTCTAAGTCCCACCGCCAAGAGGAAACTTTTTCCCTATCGGTCCTAGACGATTTTCGACGTGATATCACTGTAATATAGACGGTTTCTAACAATATATATCATAACACCAAACTCGCTACAATTATTATTTATCGAGTTATTAGCAAATAATGGACGGATGTGCTACTCCGTCGGACGTTCGACGAAAATTTTTCTAAGTCCCACCGCCAAGAGGAAACTTTTTCCGTATCGGTCCTAGACGATTTTCGACGTGATATCACTGTAATATAGACGGTTTCTAACAATATATATCATAACACCAAACTCGCTACAATTATTATTTATCGAGTTATTAGCAAATAATGGACGGATGTGCTACTCCGTCGACAAAACTCTGGAAATTTTTCTAAGTCCCACCGCCAAGAGGAAACTTTTTCCCTATCGGTCCTAGACGATTTTCGACGTGATATCACTGTAATATAGACGGTTTCTAACAATATATATCATAACACCAAACTCGCTACAATTATTATTTATCGAGTTATTAGCAAATAATGGACGGATGTGCTACTCCGTCGACAAAACTCTGGAAATTTTTCTAAGTCCCACCGCCAAGAGGAAACTTTTTCCCTATCGGTCCTAGACGATTTTCGACGTGATATCACTGTAATATAGACGGTTTCTAACAATATATATCATAACACCAAACTCGCTACAATTATTATTTATCGAGTTATTAGCAAATAATGGACGGATGTGCTACTCCGTCGACAAAACTCTGGAAATTTTTCTAAGTCCCACCGCCAAGAGGAAACTTTTTCCGTATCGGTCCTAGACGATTTTCGACGTGATATCACTGTAATATAGAC
>NW_027489679.1:0-2500 GCF_050948215.1 Halictus rubicundus | reverse complement strand
CCACCGCTAAGAGGAAACTTTTTCCGTATCGGTCCTAGACGATTTTCGACGTGATATCACTGTAATATAGACGGTTTCTAACAATATATATCATAACACCAAACTCGCTACAATTATTATTTATCGAGTTATTAGCAAATAATGGACGGATGTGCTACTCCGTCGGACGTTCGACGAAAATTTTTCTAAGTCCCACCGCCAAGAGGAAACTTTTTCCCTATCGGTCCTAGACGATTTTCGACGTGATATCACTGTAATATAGACGGTTTCTAACAATATATATCATAACACCAAACTCGCTACAATTATTATTCATCGAGTTATTAGCAAATAATGGACGGATGTGCTACTCCGTCGACAAAACTCTGGAAATTTTTCTAAGTCCCACCGCTAAGAGGAAACTTTTTCCGTATCGGTCCTAGACGATTTTCGACGTGATATCACTGTAATATAGACGGTTTCTAACAATATATATCATAACACCAAACTCGCTACAATTATTATTTATCGAGTTATTAGCAAATAATGGACGGATGTGCTACTCCGTCGGACGTTCGACGAAAATTTTTCTAAGTCCCACCGCCAAGAGGAAACTTTTTCCCTATCGGTCCTAGACGATTTTCGACGTGATATCACTGTAATATAGACGGTTTCTAACAATATATATCATAACACCAAACTCGCTACAATTATTATTCTTCGAGTTATTAGCAAATAATGGACGGATGTGCTACTCCGTCGGACGTTCGACGAAAATTTTTCTAAGTCCCACCGCCAAGAGGAAACTTTTTCCCTATCGGTCCTAGACGATTTTCGACGTGATATCACTGTAATATAGACGGTTTCTAACAATATATATCATAACACCAAACTCGCTACAATTATTATTCATCGAGTTATTAGCAAATAATGGACGGATGTGCTACTCCGTCGACAAAACTCTGGAAATTTTTCTAAGTCCCACCGCTAAGAGGAAACTTTTTCCGTATCGGTCCTAGACGATTTTCGACGTGATATCACTGTAATATAGACGGTTTCTAACAATATATATCATAACACCAAACTCGCTACAATTATTATTTATCGAGTTATTAGCAAATAATGGACGGATGTGCTACTCCGTCGGACGTTCGACGAAAATTTTTCTAAGTCCCACCGCCAAGAGGAAACTTTTTCCCTATCGGTCCTAGACGATTTTCGACGTGATATCACTGTAATATAGACGGTTTCTAACAATATATATCATAACACCAAACTCGCTACAATTATTATTTATCGAGTTATTAGCAAATAATGGACGGATGTGCTACTCCGTCGACAAAACTCTGGAAATTTTTCTAAGTCCCACCGCCAAGAGGAAACTTTTTCCGTATCGGTCCTAGACGATTTTCGACGTGATATCACTGTAATATAGACGGTTTCTAACAATATATATCATAACACCAAACTCGCTACAATTATTATTTATCGAGTTATTAGCAAATAATGGACGGATGTGCTACTCCGTCGGACGTTCGACGAAAATTTTTCTAAGTCCCACCGCCAAGAGGAAACTTTTTCCGTATCGGTCCTAGACGATTTTCGACGTGATATCACTGTAATATAGACGGTTTCTAACAATATATATCATAACACCAAACTCGCTACAATTATTATTTATCGAGTTATTAGCAAATAATGGACGGATGTGCTACTCCGTCGGACGTTCGACGAAAATTTTTCTAAGTCCCACCGCCAAGAGGAAACTTTTTCCCTATCGGTCCTAGACGATTTTCGACGTGATATCACTGTAATATAGACGGTTTCTAACAATATATATCATAACACCAAACTCGCTACAATTATTATTTATCGAGTTATTAGCAAATAATGGACGGATGTGCTACTCCGTCGACAAAACTCTGGAAATTTTTCTAAGTCCCACCGCTAAGAGGAAACTTTTTCCGTATCGGTCCTAGACGATTTTCGACGTGATATCACTGTAATATAGACGGTTTCTAACAATATATATCATAACACCAAACTCGCTACAATTATTATTTATCGAGTTATTAGCAAATAATGGACGGATGTGCTACTCCGTCGGACGTTCGACGAAAATTTTTCTAAGTCCCACCGCTAAGAGGAAACTTTTTCCGTATCGGTCCTAGACGATTTTCGACGTGATATCACTGTAATATAGACGGTTTCTAACAATATATATCATAACACCAAACTCGCTACAATTATTATTTATCGAGTTATTAGCAAATAATGGACGGATGTGCTACTCCGTCGGACGTTCGACGAAAATTTTTCTAAGTCCCACCGCCAAGAGGAAACTTTTTCCCTATCGGTCCTAGACGATTTTCGACGTGATATCACTGTAATATAGACGGTTTCTAACAATATATATCATAACACCAAACTCGCTACAATTATTATTCATCGAGTTATTAGCAAATAATGGACGGATGTGCTACTCCGTCGACAAAACTCTGGAAATTTTTCTAAGTCCCAC
>NW_027489678.1:0-29668 GCF_050948215.1 Halictus rubicundus | reverse complement strand
TGATGTTCCCCTAAACATATTATGAATAGGTGCTCTTCCAGGATTAGACCCTTCTTTTACTTCTTGCCAAACAGTTCCGTCTATAGCAGTTTCGATTACCTCTTCCTCATTCTCGCTATCGGAAGTAACTAAAAATCTCCTTCTCTTTCGTCCTCTACGTACGTTCGAAACATTCCCTTCGTCCTCATCGGTGTTCGAGTCGTTCTCAAATAGATCATAATTTTCCGTATTGTCATTTGCAATATCAAAAATTTCGAACGTCTTTACATTTTGGGAATGAATATTCAAGGGATAAAATAAAAACTAAAATATAAAAATGTAAATCAAGATGGATAAAAAAATGAACAAAAGATAAAATGTGAAACTTGCTACGAAGTATTGTTGGTTTGTTCACTTTTTTGAAAGTGACACTTATAACGCGTAATACAATAGAAAATAAAAGTAGAATAATAATAGAATAAAAATACAAAATAGTAAAAGACTGCCGAATATGCTCCTTGTAACTTTCACGTTTTGATGCTCTCTGTCCAGCTCACGAGACTTTACTGATTTGAATTCGTGAGAAGACGTCTAGGCATCTCCTTCGGCTATGATTTTATTTATTTTACAGTCATAGTAGATAAGACGGTGTAAGAAAATCCGAGGTTCTGGACCGCTTCGGATACCAATCAAGCAAATAAAGACCGCGAGGCCGATAGGCGAGCGAGGACTGTAAGCACTTTTCGGCTAAAATCATGCCACAACTGCATTACCTTCCGTTTGTAACGACTTTATAGTTTCGGAATTGAGTCTTTGAAAGAATACTATTACAAAAAGATATAAATCGATCTACCGGTCAAATGACCGGTCGTGGTAGGTAAGACAGACTACAAATTTTTCTCAGAAAATAAACAATAAAAAAAGAAGTAAATATTGAAAAATGTATTATACGCATATTGTAGGAAAAGTCGTGAAGTTTAAAGGCGATTCAACTACGTTGTATATAGGAAATTCTAATCGAAATTTTAAAAACGGTCATTTGACCGGTCGCGGTAGGAGTTTGGACTCATTTTCTTCAGGAAAAGCCCCTAACAATTCACTCGTCACAATTTTATGAAGGTATATTGAAAAATCTAAAATTTGAACTTTCATTCGATGCGGGTTTCGATGGCGGACGAAAAGATTCTCAGCCGGAGACGTTTTACGGCCTGCACCAACCGAAACTGTTGAGAGTCAGAGTTATATATTGAAATGTAACGCAAATAAAATATTTTATACTGCAGTTTTAAGTTTCTACACTGTTTTCCTCAATATAAAAATGTTCAATATTACATAATACACCTACAAAACGATCAGGAGGCATCGAAACAATTGATTTTTTTTTTAACGACGATGCAATTTATAAAAAAATAAGAAAAATTGTTTCAGTATTATCTAACTACTGAATTTTTATAAAACTGGTATCTCGGAAACTTCAATTCGAAATGTGCACTTTCTTCAAATGATTGGACAATTCAATTATCCAATTTTCTTAAACATGTTTGTATAATCTGGAAAATCTTTAAAAATTACACATTAATAATCACGATGAGACACAAATAACATAATAACATAAACGTGGTCAACTGAAAACTTCGATATAAAATCGGCAATTTTATGCTTTCGGATTTATTTAAAAATCTATTTTGCAGCCAAAAATTCTGAAAAAGTCTCAGTCGTGTATGATATTAGGTAGAATATTCAAGAATTCTTTCGTAATTTTTTGTTGAGAATGGTACGACTAAAAATTAATTTGGTTTGGAGACACTTTTGACCATCTTATCTGTCTTTGTCTTAAAAATCAACAAAAAAAATTATTTAAAAAATATATAACATATTTCAGTATACGCCATTAAACCCGATCTTTAAAAAAGATTTCTAGTCCAAATTTCGCATTGATATCTTTTTTAGTTTAAATGTTGTAGCAAAATGTGCGCCTCGCCGAACCACGAATCGATTGTGCTAATCGATTGCGGCTCAGGCGCTCGAAACTTTGGTAACGTGAATTCGGTGGAACGCGTCGAACAGTCGAGCAGGCAGCTCACACGGACAGAATAGAGATACGCTTGTGTGTAGCGCGTGCATAGTAGAAGCAACGTAAAGGCTCGTACAGACCTGAAGATTTCGACGAACATTGCGCCGAACGGCGCGCCGAACAGCGAACGAAACGCAAAATCGACATTCATTTCGGCGAACCGAACGGCGCGATCTTGCGTTTCGTTCGCTGTTCGGCGCAATGTTCGTCGAAATGTTCAGGTCTGTACGAGCCTTAAGGAGACGACGGTACGAGAGCCAACCCTTCACGTGGGACGGCGAACAGTGGTGCCAAGGCGGCAAAAAATCCTTTTTATAAATTTTCGATTTTTATAAAAAAAAATTATTTTTGTATAGCCTAATAGTACGTGCATGATGTGCCAGTCAGATTTTTGAAAAAATTTTTTTTACGGAGATATACGCATGGTAAATAACCATTTCCTCGCTCCTGAGAATTCATCAGTTTTCAGTGCGATAGTTATGTAATTACTCCGCCTATAATTGAATACTTAGGGGTCTACAAATCATATGGGTTATTGCAAATGGCTTCAACTATTAACTGGTAAAAAAAATTTTTCCAAAAAACGTTGTTTAACACTAAGTAATATGGACTAACCTGAATTCCCTTTGCGTTACGCTCATTTTTTATTTATGGAGGAATACAAAAAATCCTTTGAATAGCTTCGATTTGGAACTAATCGTTTTGGCAAGTTATAATATTGATCTAGCTTTGTGCAAAAAATCATGAGATACTTCGAGATGCTTTCGTCGCAATTTAAGTTCAAATATCAACTTTCGGAATTTCCAAGAATGAATCGCGTGTATGTCACGATTATTTGATGTTTCAGGTGGAATTTTTAAGGGATACATATCAGATAATAAAAAAAAATGACATTCATACATATAAAAAAATATTTAATAACAATTTTTTATGTTAAATAAACAAAGTTTTCGTTCACTGGACCACTGTCGCAAAAATGCAACAGGTATTTTTTGGTAGTGCTCCAATGAACGCTATAAAAATAATTTATGTAAGATAAAAAAAATTGTTATTAAATATTTTTGTATACATGAAAAATTAATAAATCATATGCACTTCACATTTTTCTTTATTAATTAGAAATATTCCTAAAAAATTTCACCTGGAAAATCAAATAATCGTAGCTTCCGCACGATTCACTCTTGGAAATTCTGAAAGTTGATATTTAAACTTAAATTGTGACGAAAGGGTCTCATGAATTTTTGCACAAAGTTAGATCAATATTACACCTTGCCAAAACGATTAGTTCCAGACCAAAATCTATTAAAGGATTTGTTTTATGCTTCCATAAATAAAAAATGGGCAGAAAACAGAGATTTTCGATTAGCCCATATTACTTAATATTAACAACTTTGTGCAAAAAGTTTTTGCCAAATAAGCGTTGTAACTGTGGTAATCTTTCCACAGATTTTCAAACAAATTCGTTGGATAGTTTCATTTTACAGATTTTTTGCCGCTTTTTGGCCATTTGGCACCACTGTGCGGCGTCACGCTGTTATGCCGCAGGAAGGGGTAGATGAAGAGTATCCTCGAATAAACTCCAAACTCTTCTAGCACAACTTAGGTTTATTTGGGAATAGGTCGCCAAGCAAGAATACAAAGCGATTTTGTACACGACGAATAACTTTGTAACAAACGAGTCGACTGACGGGTTACGTGTAACTTCTTCTCTGTGTGTGTGTCTGTCCGCGCCCTTTCGCAGGGCCTTATATAAGGGTACAACTATGGAAGTTTGGTGGGGATGGATGACACTAGCACTTAGAGATAGGGAATGACGTGGAGGTCGGAATTTTCGCAGGGTTGGACTTTAATCTGAAATCTCAGTACCAGTGAGTAATTTGCCTTAGTCTAGTAGATGAGAAAGCCCGTGAGTTCTGACTCATCTATTTGTCTGACTTATCTATAGAGAATAGATAAGTCTGGTAGTCTCGCATAACAACGCGATTCTGGCATCACGACTGAACAAGTGTGATCGAGCTCGATGAATGCGGTAGTGTTTGTACGTGTCGTACTGTTATGCCGCAGGAAGGGGTAGATGAAGAGTATCCTCGAATAAACTCCAAACTCTTCCAGCACAACTTAGGTTTATTTGGGAATAGGTCGCCAAGCAAGAATACAAGCGATTTTGTACACGACGAATAACTTTGTAACAAACGAGTCGACTGACGGGCTACTTGTAACTTCTTCTCTGTCTGTCTCTCTCTCTCTCTCTCTCTCCGCGCCCTTTCGCAGGGCCTTATATAAGAGTACAACTATGGAAGTTTGGTGGGGATGGATGACACTAGCCCTTAGAGATAGGGAATGACGTGGAGGTCGGAGTTTTCGCAGGGTTGGACTTTAACATGAAATCTCTGTACCGGTGAGTAATTTTGCCTTAGTCTAGTAGATGAGAAAGCCCGTGAGTTCTGACTCATCTATTTGTCTGACTTATCTATAGAGAATAGATAAGTCCGGTAGTCTCGCATAACAGTACGTTGCGTTCGTCGTTTATTTTCTCATTAGAAACGTGCAAAAAAATAATACAACTACGTTCTGAGTGAATAGTGAAATAGATTGACATCTCGCAAAAAACGATCAACTACATAATTATTGATTAATTAATTCTTAACTCTTTCGAATTTCACAATTAATATTAATTGATATTTTACATGATTCTTTAAAGCTAAAATTTATGTTGTTTAAATGAAATATACATGGAAATATATAGTAAATTTCAATTTAATTTCTTTTTCAAGTTCAGTTACAAAAGATATTCAAAATGAATGCGTATTAATAGTGTTAAAAAATTGTAGAAATGCGAATAATTATACGTATGGAGAAATGTTATTTACGTTCAAGATTTATGAAAATTGTATTTCTATAATTTGGAAACATGGTATCTATATTTATTAATATTGTATTGATAAAGATAATTGTAGATATATAACATAATGACATCAAATTAAAAAATATAATTTGAACATATAGTCATAACTCTGATCATAACATCAGATATGTACATAACTCGTCAATCATTTGTATTTGACTACATTTGATAATTTTTTATGATCTAGTTCCAACATTTATCGTTCGTCAGCGTAGAGGGCGTAAGAAAACCAGTTGTTTACATGTGAGACACGAAACCGCATATGGTGATTGGTCTACTCTTATACCATAAAATTGCCGATTTTATATCGAAGTTTTCAGTTGACCACGTTTATGTTATTATGTTATTTGTGTCTCATCGTGATTATTAATGTGTAATTTTTAAAGATTTTCCAGATTATACAAACATGTTTAAGAAAATTGGATAATTGAATTGTCCAATCATTTGAAGAAAGTGCACATTTCGAATTGAAGTTTCCGAGATACCAGTTTTATAAAAATTCAGTAGTTAGATAATACTGAAACAATTTTTCTTATTTTTTTATAAATTGCATCGTCGTTAAAAAAAAAATCAATTGTTTCGATGCCTCCTGATCGTTTTGTAGGTGTATTATGTAATATTGAACATTTTTATATTGAGGAAAACAGTGTAGAAACTTAAAACTGCAGTATAAAATATTTTATTTGCGTTACATTTCAATATATAACTCTGACTCTCAACAGTTTCGGTTGGTGCAGGCCGTAAAACGTCTCCGGCTGAGAATCTTTTCGTCCGCCATCGAAACCCGCATCGAATGAAAGTTCAAATTTTAGATTTTTCAATATACCTTCATAAAATTGTGACGAGTGAATTGTTAGGGGCTTTTCCTGAAGAAAATGAGTCCAAACTCCTACCGCGACCGGTCAAATGACCGTTTTTAAAATTTCGATTAGAATTTCCTATATACAACGTAGTTGAATCGCCTTTAAACTTCACGACTTTTCCTACAATATGCGTATAATACATTTTTCAATATTTACTTCTTTTTTTATTGTTTATTTTCTGAGAAAAATTTGTAGTCTGTCTTACCTACCACGACCGGTCATTTGACCGGTAGATCGATTTATATCTTTTTGTAATAGTATTCTTTCAAAGACTCAATTCCGAAACTATAAAGTCGTTACAAACGGAAGGTAATGCAGTTGTGGCATGATTTTAGCCGAAAAGTGCTTACAGTCCTCGCTCGCCTATCGGCCTCGCGGTCTTTATTTGCTTGATTGGTATCCGAAGCGGTCCAGAACCTCGGATTTTCTTACACCGTCTTATCTACTATGACTGTAAAATAAATAAAATCATAGCCGAAGGAGATGCCTAGACGTCTTCTCACGAATTCAAATCAGTAAAGTCTCGTGAGCTGGACAGAGAGCATCAAAACGTGAAAGTTACAAGGAGCATATTCGGCAGTCTTTTACTATTTTGTATTTTTATTCTATTATTATTCTACTTTTATTTTCTATTGTATTACGCGTTATAAGTGTCACTTTCAAAAAAGTGAACAAACCAACAATACTTCGTAGCAAGTTTCACATTTTATCTTTTGTTCATTTTTTTATCCATCTTGATTTACATTTTTATATTTTAGTTTTTATTTTATCCCTTGAATATTCATTCCCAAAATGTAAAGACGTTCGAAATTTTTGATATTGCAAATGACAATACGGAAAATTATGATCTATTTGAGAACGACTCGAACACCGATGAGGACGAAGGGAATGTTTCGAACGTACGTAGAGGACGAAAGAGAAGGAGATTTTTAGTTACTTCCGATAGCGAGAATGAGGAAGAGGTAATCGAAACTGCTATAGACGGAACTGTTTGGCAAGAAGTAAAAGAAGGGTCTAATCCTGGAAGAGCACCTATTCATAATATGTTTAGGGGAACATCAGGCCCAACAGGGTATAGTAAACGAAATATTATGCGGTGAAAACGAATAAAATATACATTATATACTCCTAAATAAAAGAAACTATATTTTTATACTGTCAAATTGGCTATTATCTTCATTCTATATTAAAAAATATAAGTTGTGCTACAGACCGGTCATTTGACCGGTCGCGGTAGAAATAGGTATACGCGAAGTTTCGGTAGGAATAGTGTTAATGCGAATAGTATTTTTAATACGAATAAGTTGTAGAGCTTATCCAGATGAAAATGAGTCCAAACACGACATCATTTGGATTATCTTCAACAAGATTTTAATTTTTATCGTAACATTACGTATCAATAAAATTGTTCGATTACACTCGAGTTTGGACTCATTTTCATCAGGAAAAGCCCCTCAATTCACTCGCCGCAATTTTATGGAGGTATATTGAAAAATCTAAAAGTTTGAACTTTCATTCGTGCGCGATTCTCCATCTGCTTACATTGTATACCGTTTGTCAGTCGCTGGGTCTTTGAAGATCGGCGTTCGTCGGACCTCGTCGCCGCTTATTCGAGCTGGCAAAAGTTATTCGAAGATTTATCCGAAGCCTTTGAATAAAAGATACAGATAAAAGATGAAAATTTATTCCAAGTTCGAATAAATCCGCTTCGAATAAAAAAAATTCTCTCTATTCGTCCGATAAATTCTCGTCTAATAAAATTATTTATTCGACAGAGATACTTTTTTTATTCGAACTTTCGAATAACGAATAAAGATAAAATATCTTTGATTCGAATCCTTATTTAAATA
Organism: Halictus rubicundus; assembly: GCF_050948215.1. Taxonomy (NCBI): domain Eukaryota; kingdom Metazoa; phylum Arthropoda; class Insecta; order Hymenoptera; family Halictidae; genus Halictus; species Halictus rubicundus. The sequence goes on along the minus strand of NW_027489678.1, from coordinate 21,997 downwards.
ATTTGTTATCTAAATAGTGCCCAACTCTGTCTGGAATGCAGTGCAAGGGACACTCTTGTCCGTGTCGGTTTGCACTATCGACTCTGACGTTAACAGAACCGAAGAAATAAAAAGAAATACGCGGATACTACGACCGCTGCTGCTCTGGTGGACTACGACTCTACGGTTGCTCGGAGGAATACTTGTTTATTTGAGGCTAGTTGGTTGACTGGTCTTGTCGTCTCTTCACTCCTTGCAGCTAATCTCGGTGTGGGTGGGGTCTAAGAATCTCTGTCTTCTAATTTGTTCGTGATTGGTCAATCATTGTCATTGATCTTCGTTGGCGCCTACCATTGCCAAAGGGAGGGTAACCTTGTGCCGAGGTGGACGCGCGGTACCCTCACTCGATGGGTCCGGAAAGGCGTTATAAACCTGCGCCCGGTAAAGTGTTGTAAATTTTGTCCCGGGCCGCTACCATAAATGCTAGTGCATTACAAACATGATAAACTGGAGGTAGGCCGAAGTCTGCCACCCAGATGTTTGGTTATATTGAAATATTTGTTTTGTCTTGTGACGGAACAATACCAAAGTAAAATTTAAACTGAAAAAATTAAAAAGAATCGGGTTTAATGGTATATACTGAAATATATTTTGTATTTTTAAATCATTCTTTTTGTTTTTTAAATTTAATTACCCTTAAAAAATGTTCAAAACTAGTTATTATAAATATTGTTGTTCAATCTTTTATCAATCCCAAATAATTAAATTTATTAGAATATATATGCTGCGAATGAAAAGCAATATCAGAAGTACATTGAATAAGTAGCTATTAAATAGTCAAATGAAATTAATGATATCAACGTCGTATTTTATTTAATTAAATTTAAACTACATTCTTACTTTTGGCTAATATTGAACTAATTTAATTTTTTATAATTATGTTATTACACTGTTGTAGTTGTAATTGCACAGGGAAGACGACTGATGTAGTAGAAAGAACAAGAAAAAAGTGTTTAACGAAAAAAAAATCGTTCCATGCGGGATTCGATCCGGGACCAAAATATTCTCAGCCGGAGACGTTACGTTATTATTATTATTACATTACGTCTCCTTCGATGCACTCGCGTGTCAGCCGTAATGGAATTAAGAGGAAACAACATTCTTTTGTTTCATTCATCATATGAATCCTCGACATGAGATTTAAAATTATATCAGCAACAGCGCCATTGTAGAATATCGGTTCCACAATATTAGTTCTGGATGATACGGTAGGATGTGACACGGAATAGTACGGGGGCTCTAGAGCCCCCCGAGCGTGAGACAGAATAATACATTGGGTGATTGGTCTACTCCTATACCTCGTCTGTGGTATGGTATTACCTACAGATGTGTAGCTGACTGATGAATACGAGATGGAAACACCGGCGTGTTGGATAACGAATAAGAAAGGAACTGAAAAGGGAATCTTTCAATTTTATTAAATGTTGGATATTTATAGGGAGGAGGGTCCTAAGTGGACATGTTTTTTTTTACCCGGAGTATGGAACGATCAGGTGTCAGACGTTATAACAGAATAAAAATTGTAATTGTTACATTACATTTATTTCAGTATCACTGTCAAAAAGTCTACGTGCATTTGCATAAGAGTATGATCCTAATAATGATAATGTATGATTAGATTAGGTCCGGATACGATGTTTTGCGAATGTTATAACTTAAAAATACTTTACCACTATTATTCATGCACACACCTCGGTCTCTCTTTTTTTATTATGAAATAAATGTTTACAACAGAGTCAATAAATTCATGTGTGAAGCTAAATTAAACCAAAAATGAAATGATTCAAAATTTCAAAGGTCTAAAAAGAACTACGATTCATAAGTGTCTATATATAGACTAGAGTTTTATTTGATCCTTGCTTTGTCATTGGGCGATACAACCACATACATTGCAACGCGCGCGCCAGTCTTTGACTGCTCTGTCCTCGTTACAGCATTCGAACGCGCCTCCGGAAATTATTCGAAGTCAAATAAACCGCCGAAAAAGACAGATGAAAATGGACATGTGGCAGCCTGGGCATCGCGCAGCGGCAAGCACGCCGACGAACCGCCAACATACATTGTATACGCGGCGGCGCGGCGACGGTCCACGGGAAGCTGCAGAGAAAGAAGCGAAGATCGGTTCCGAAGGCGGTCGAAGGAATGCCATCGAACATTCGCTCGCAAGCGTCGGCCAGTATTCACTTCAGAGCAGCCATTCGTGTCAGTGCCGTGTGTTGTAAGTACGTATTATGGCGATTAGGTTTGGAGTATACATTTTGATAAGTTTTCCCGAAAACAGGCCATTTGTCCGCACAGTACGGCGGTCTCTTTATTTTCCGAGATATTTGCAAAAACTGTCTATTTTGATGTAAACTTCTGCCTATTTTGAATGACCGAATTTGTTCTTTAGGGCGCGGGAGGGTTCTTTGGTTAAAATGTACAAGGAGATTTTTATTATCCACCCTATGAAATTATCGAGTCGATGTTCTCCCATTTTGCAATCAAATTCACAGAAGTTATTTATTCATGATCACTATAAGTTGTTTCTATATATGTATTCATTGAGTGATACATGTTATTATTTATTTCCAGTGTTTTCAAATGGGTGAGGTTGGCCAACGGATGCAATGCTGGTTCGGTCTTTACCTCACGCACTGGTTCCTCGGTCACCCCAGGGTCTCATGTTTCCTTTTCAACGGTTAAGAAGTAATTTTGCAGGTATTTCCTCATTATTTCTTTATCAATGTTTTAATTTGAATAGATTTTGTTTTCTTGAATTTGGAATTTATAGGATACGGGTCTTAGGGATTGCTATTCCCTTATAACTTCTGCGAAATATATTCTTTAGGTTCCATGAGTTTTAGCGCCTTATATATATATACATTAATATATGAAGGGAGGTATGAAATTATCGAGTCGAAGTGGTCAATGTTTTTTCACTTTGCAATCATATTCACAGAAGTTATTTATACATGATCACTATAAGTTGTTTCTATATATCTATTCATTGAGTTTATAAACGTTGAATGAAGTGCACAAGTGGATGTATTTCAGGTAGAGACAATTTCTAATCGCACCGCAAACGATCCCTTCATTTATTCTCAGGTTGTCCCTATAATTTATTTTCCTTACCGCGTGTAGTAGCTTAAAAACTTTACCTTCTGCCGTTGAATACATGTTATTATTTATTTTCAGTGTTTTCAAGTGTGAGGCCGGCCATTGGATGCAATGTGGGTTCGCTGTTCACCTCACTGACTGGTTCCTCGGTCACCCCAGGGCCTCGTGTTTTGTTTTCAACAGTTAAGAAGAAATTTCACAGGTATTTTCTCATTATTTCTTTATTAATGTTTTAATTTGAATAGATCTTGTTACCTTGAATTTGGAATTTATAGGATATGGGTCTTAGGGATTGCTATTCCCTTGTAACTTCTGCGAAATATATTCTTTACGTTCCTTGAGTTTTCTCGCTTTATATACATACACTAACCAGCAAAACTGAGTCTACACTATTTGAGCCAACATAACTTTTTAAAAATCTGATCAAATGACTTGAATTTTATTGAGAAGTTGGAAGGTTTAGTTTGTTAGACGAGGTGTAAAAAATTTTTGAAAAAAGTTTGAATTGGTCGGAATCGCAAAAGAAATAGTAACAGTTGGTTTTTTTAGCTTTTTTATCTGAGCCTGTATTGAAAATTTAAAAAATGTGTTTGATTCGCTTGAGTAAATTACATCCATGCTGAAAATTTCACCGATATTGGTTAATTCGTTTACGAGTTATAAACGCTTAAAAGTGGAAAAATTGCCGTTTTTCATGATTTTCGACTTAAAACCACACTTTTAATCGTTTATAACTCGTAATCGAATTAACCAATATCTGTGAAATTTTAAGCGTAGATATAATTTATTCGAGCAAATCAAATACATTCCTTAAATTTTCAATACAGGCTCTGATAAAAAAGCTGAAAAAACCAACTTTTACTATTTCTTTTGCGATTCCGACCAATTAAAATTTTTTTCAAAAATTTTGTACACCTCGTCTAATATATATATCAATTATTGATTCCCCTCGGGGTTACAATTTTAATTACATCTCCCTCTTACCCCAATCTTAACCTTAAACTTATCCTAACTTACCCTAACTTAATTAAACGTGTCCTAAAAACACGCCATAGAGAGAGAGAACGATCTTTCACTAATATCCGCCGCGTTATTATTTTTCCCTGTCCCACACATACATGCTTCTCTGCTCTCTCCCCTCCCTGCACCTCACCCATCCTTCCCATGCCTCCTGGACCTCCTCTTTCGGCTGCTCTCTCTTTCACTCCATTCCTATGCATTCTCTCCATTTACTTCATCTCCCATATCTCTCCATTCCTGCTCTTCCTCCATTCATCCACCTTCCTCATCCATTCCTCTCCTCCTTCATCCCCTAATACTTCCCCACCATCCCCTGCCAACCACTCCCCTCAACCCTCCCTTACACATTTCCCACACATGTTCCCACGTTTCCTCCTCTCACCCACAGACCTTACATACTTTCTTCTCCTCCTCCAACCAATACTTTCCACCTCTCATCTCGTTTCCCAACCTGTACCTGGCCACCCTTTGCCACCTGCTCTCTCCCCAGCCTTTCTTCAGATACCCCGGTATCCGCTCTCCCTTCACCCTCCCGTACCACATGTTGTACCTTGCGCTTCCTATCTTTTCCCATCTCTCCCCTGTTGCTTCTTCTTTTCCCCTTTCACTATCTCCTCACTCACTGCCTCTATCCTCTCCTCCATCATCTCCTCCGCCTCCTCCGCTGTCCAGCCCCTCTCTTCCCAAAAACGCCGTCACTCCTTCACCCACCCTACTACCTCCCCTCCCCTTCTGCCCCTTCCTCTTCCCTGCTCCCAGCACAACCTAGCTAGCTCCCCCCCTTTTTCCACCCTCAACTTCTTCTGGTACCCCCATGCCCTCAACCCCGCCCTCCCTCTCAACAACTCCCTCTGCAGCTGTTACCGCACCATATACCGCGGTGCGTACCCCTCTACTCCTAGGACCCACCTCAGAAACCTCTCCTGCAACCTTTCCACCTCTTCCCATTCCTTCCTACACCTCGTCTAATAAACTAATCCTTCTAACTTCTCAATAAAATTCAAGTCATTTGATCTAATTTTTAAAAAGTTATGTTGCTTCAAATAGTGTAGACTCAGTTTTGCTGGTTATTGTACATTAATATATACATTAATAACCAAATTACGAGAAGTGCCCGAAGACAGACCATTTGTCCGCACTGTACGGAGGTCTCTTTATTTTCTGAGATATTTGCAAAAAACTGTCAGAGTCTCCATTGCGAATTCTGCCTATTTTCAATGACCGAATTTGTTCTTTAGGATGGAGGAGAGTTCTTTCATTAAAATCTATGTTATGTCGTGCAGTTTCTCGCAATTGTAGGAGAGGTTCTGCGTGTTATTTTGTCGAATTAATGACCCGACACCTTCCTTTGCAATAACAACTTTGGTTTATTAGAACAATGACTATATACAGTTTACATTCGGACTGGTGATTATTCGGTTTCCTTTGAGAACAAGTTTGTATCTAATTTCTGCTCTGGGGTCAGCTCGCTCTTCACCTCGGTGGTGACTTTGGAGAAGAGTGGGAGATGGTCCCATTTTTGGGGGAAAGAAATCTCACTTGCTGATTGACTTGAGGGAGGAGTCATTTGTATGCAACCCCTGTTGGTGGTGGAGGAAGTCCCCACCCCAAGTCAAACGCGTAGAGAAAGTGCCTAGACCAGCACGTGACGATTGCCAGACCCCAGAGCAGCGTGACGAAAAAAAGGGCCCAAGTGGCCAGCACGTGCCTATGGTTTATTACCCCCTTGTCCCATGAGGGCGAGGATCATCGAGTTTGGGAACAATGCTTCCTTGGAAAAGCTAGATTTTCCAAGGACTTGGCAGAAGAGTCACTTTGTTCCAGTCATCTGGCAACTATGTTTATTAGGGGTCCCCAAACTGATGGCCCAAGGGGTCTGCCTTAGGGTCTCTAACCCTCACGCACTACGCGGATGCCTAACCCGTGACGATTAGGCCTTAACTGGTAACGTGTATATAAAAAATGCTTAGGCCTTCTCGAGACCCTTGTAAAAGTATCCCGAGGTCTAATGGTCTTTCCTCGGAAATGGCTGTGTGTCATAACAATCTACAAGGGAATTTTTATTATCCACCCTATGAAATTATTGAGTCGAAGTGGTCAATGTTTTTTCACTTTGCAATCAAATTCACAGAAGAAATTTATTCATGATATACTATTGTATATGTATCCATTGAGTTCATCAACGTTGAATGAAGTCTTCACAAGTGCAAGTATTTCAGGTAGAGACAATTTCTAATTGCACCGCAAACGATCCCTTCATTTATTCTCAAGTTGTCCCTACAATTTATTTTCCTTACCGCGTGTAGTAGCTTGGAAACTTCACCTTCTGCTGTTGGATACATGTTATTATTTATTTCCAGTGTTTTCAAATGGGTGAGGTTGGCCAACGGATGCAATGCTGGTTCGCTCTTTACCTCACGCACTGGTTCCTCGGTCACCCCAGGGCCTCATGTTTCGTTTTCAACGGTTAAGAAGTAATTTTGCAGGTATTTCCTCATTATTTCTTTATCAATGTTTTAATTTGAATAGATTTTGTTTTCTTGAATTTGGAATTTATAGGATACGGGTCTTAGGGATTGCTATTCCCTTATAACTTCTGCGAAATATATTCTTTACGTTCCATGAGTTTTAGCGCCTTATATATATATACATTAATATATGAAGGGAGGTATGAAATTATTGAGTCGAAGTGGTCAATGTTTTTTCACTTTGCAATCAAATTCACAGAAGAAATTTATTCATGATATACTATTGTATATGTATCCATTGAGTTCATCAACGTTGAATGAAGTCTTCACAAGTGCAAGTATTTCAGGTAGAGACAATTTCTAATTGCACCGCAAACGATCCCTTCATTTATTCTCAAGTTGTCCCTACAATTTATTTTCCTTACCGCGTGTAGTAGCTTGGAAACTTCACCTTCTGCCGTTGGATACATGTTATTATTTATTTCCAGTGTTTTCAAATGGGTGAGGTTGGCCAACGGATGCAATGCTGGTTCGCTCTTTACCTCACGCACTGGTTCCTCGGTCACCCCAGGGCCTCATGTTTCGTTTTCAACGGTTAAGAAGTAATTTTGCAGGTATTTCCTCATTATTTCTTTATCAATGTTTTAATTTGAATAGATTTTGTTTTCTTGAATTTGGAATTTATAGGATACGGGTCTTAGGGATTGCTATTCCCTTATAACTTCTGCGAAATATATTCTTTACGTTCCATGAGTTTTAGCGCCTTATATATATATACATTAATATATGATGGAGGTATGAAATTATTGAGTCGAAGTGGTCAATGTTTTTTCACTTTGCAATCAAATTCACAGAAGTTATTTATTCATGATCACTATAAGTTGTTTCTATATATGTATTCATTGAGTGATACATGTTATTATTTATTTCCAGTGTTTTCAAATGGGTGAGGTTCGCCAACGGATGCAGTGCTGGTTCGCTCTTTACCTCACGCACTGGTTCCTCGGTCACCCCAGGGTCTCATGTTTCCTTTTCAACGGTTAAGAAGTAATTTTGCAGGTATTTCCTCATTATTTCTTTATCAATGTTTTAATTTGAATAGATTTTGTTTTCTTGAATTTGGAATTTATAGGATACGGGTCTTAGGGATTGCTATTCCCTTATAACTTCTGCGAAATATATTCTTTACGTTCCATGAGTTTTAGCGCCTTATATATATATACATTAATATATGAAGGGAGGTATGAAATTATTGAGTCGAAGTGGTCAATGTTTTTTCACTTTGCAATCAAATTCACAGAAGTTATTTATTCATGATCACTATAAGTTGTTTCTATATATGTATTCATTGAGTGATACATGTTATTATTTATTTTCAGTGTTTTCAAATGGGTGAGGTTCGCCAACGGATGCAGTGCTGGTTCGCTCTTTACCTCACGCACTGGTTCCTCGGTCACCCCAGGGCCTCATGTTTCGTTTTCAACGGTTAAGAAGTAATTTTGCAGGTATTTCCTCATTATTTCTTTATCAATGTTTTAATTTGAATAGATTTTGTTTTCTTGAATTTGGAATTTATAGGATACGGGTCTTAGGGATTGCTATTCCCTTATAACTTCTGCGAAATATATTCTTTACGTTCCTTGAGTTTTAGCGCCTTATATATATATATACACATTAATAACCAAATTACGGGAAGTGCCCAAAAACAGGCCATTAGTCCGCACAGTACTGCGGTATCTTGATTTTCCGAGATATTTGCAAAAAACTGCCTATTTTGATGAAAAATTCTGCCTATTTTGAATGACCGACTTTGTTCTTTAGGGCGGGGGAGGGTTCTTTCGTTAATACCTACAATGCACAACAAACTTTCTTTAATACACCCTGTGAAAGTATCGAGTCGAAGGGGTCAATGTTCTTCCACTTTGCAATCAAATTCACAGAAGTTATTTATTCCTGATCACTATAAGCTGTTTCTATACTATATGTATCGATTGCCAAATGATTCCTTCAAATATCTCGATGCTTTAAATTTGACTGTGATTTCGGACCTGACATGAGTATAGAAATGCCGCGAGTGGAAATACTGGAACATTTCGGCAAGAAAAAAACGTAGATAAAGCGAATATGTACGAAATAGACATAATAAAGGATTTATTTTGTACATATTAAGAAGCAATATTTTATTCACTATATTGTCTTTTAATCTATTTCTTTTTTTTACTAATTATTTCGCCAGTCTTTGAGAATACTCTTTCGGAAGGAACAGATGTTGCCATAACACAAAGATACTCCTTTGCAAGCTTTGATAGTGTTACGTCCCGAGTGGGATGAATTACGATTTTAAGAGGATAGGACGCAGTTTCAAACCTACCTGCATACACCGGCTATGGTTCGGGAAATTGAGGATCGTTTAAATAACTTTGTACCCTTATTTTGAAAACAACAATATTATTGATTTATTCAAAGTGTGGTTCTGAATCAGAGATTACAAATTTGATTTTACAAATATGGTTTATATAGCGCATATACTGGAGTGCTTATAAATAGTTTGATAATAATAATAATAATATTAATATTACCGTGATCACGGGTTCGAATTCGGTTACAATATACTCCGACTGCTGACACTGGTCTTTGAAACGGTTTGTCGCGAAACAACTGAACGAACTATTTTAACTTCAAAAGAGACTACTGGACTATTGACTATGACTGAATAACTGATTGTTCACGATTGTCTGACTGACTGACTGACTATTTATAACTGAATTTTAGGAGTTGGTCCCCCTTTTTATAAGATGCACAATCCTTTGTTTTTCAAAGATGCTGGCACAGGAGTCTCTACCTTGCATCTTTTTATCTTCTTGATGTCTCCTGACTAGTCAGCTGTACGCCGACAGGATCTTTTTACCATGAAGTCGGCGTCTTTTCTTATAATTTGGCATATTTGGACACCTTTCCTGTTTGTTCTCAGCGTGTAAACTGAGAACTTCATCTGCGTGTCTTGCAGGAAGAAAAGTTGGAGTCGTTTCTCGTGCTACCTTACTGCGTAGAATTTTTAACATATATCTTAATCCTATTTTTACTTCTCCTCGCACGACATCATCGGATGTCCATAATAATTCATAATAATTCTTCATCTGAGGGTTTATTCGTTGGCGGTCGAACCACCGGACGTGACACCTTTATAAATTTGAGGATTATAAGGACTGCTAATATTCCTGCACTGAAGGATCCAAATGTAATGGGATGAGAAGAAAAAAAATGTGTACATGGTGTGGGTGCGCTTGTCACCATCGGGTGACTACTTCTTGGGCGTAGCCAGTGTGGATCAGGTCATCACTCGTCCACGTTCATTTCGAAGTTCTCTTCGATGCATTCCGTGCACTCCCATGCCTGACGGACCCTTCCTAGTTGCCGACCGCAGTCTTGGCATTTGGAGTAGGTGTGGGCCGGGTTCAGCTGACACACGATGTGCCAGCCCCTTGCTCGTAGTACCAGTGCTCTCTTGGGGTTAGGCGGCCATAACATGTCCGGCATATCCTATTTTGGTGGTACACGTACGATGCTTCTTGCTGTGATGTACACACGCAGTATAAATTTAGAAGATTCCGGTACGTTTCAGGGTAATGGTGTGGTATTACCCCATCTATCGGCCCATAAAATTCCTCCAATACCTCCTCTTCGGGGCGGTAGTCCATACGTCTCCTCCGTACGTCTCGGTCCGGAAAATTCCCGGCGGGCAGTCCATATTTGGAGTAGGTTTGGGCTGGATCTAGCTGACACAAGATGTGCCAGCCTCCTTCTTCACAATACCATTGTTCCCTTCTGATCAGGCGGCCATAACACGCACGACATATCCTATTTCAGTGAGGTATATAGGACGTCTCTTGTCGTGGTGCGACGACACAGTACAGATTCAGGAGGTTCCGGTATGTTTCTGGATAGTGGGTCGGTACTATCCCATCTATAGGCCCGTAGAATTCTTCTAACACCTCTTCCTCTGGGCGATAATTCGGCCTTGGGACAGGCATTGTTGTCTTTCTGAATTGATCCTTTGTCCCGCTATTACCTTCATCGATTTTATATAGTTGGTCTCTGGGATATCAGGGTTTCTGATGTAATTTATCACTGGTTTACCCATACAAGTTGATGTGCTGAGGATTGATAGCAGCTTCTCTGGACTAATTTTCCGATATACATACTCATATATTGAAGGTTCTTTCCAAAACTTTCTAATATTTTGTTGATCAAAGGTCTTTGTCACTGCGCTTTATCCCACCGCTGTCACCAATTTTTGTTATGTCCCAGGTGGGGCGGATTATAATTTTTTGGGTATAAGTCGCAGTTTTGAACCTACCTGCATTCATCGGCTACGATTCGGGAAATTGAGGATTGATTAAATAAGTTGTATCCGTATTTTTAAAAAACAACAAAATTATCGATTTATTCAGAATTAGGTGCTGAATCAGATATTCGAAGTTTGACTTTACTTTACAAGCAGGGATTTTGTATAGCGCATAAGCTAGAGGGCTTACAAGTGTTTCGCTTTATAATAATATTAATTTATCGAGTCGCTGATTCTTGGAGATCGCTCGCAAGTTTGCAGTCGCTGATTTCGGGAGGGCGCTCGCAGGTTGTAGTCGCTGGTTTTCCGCAGTGGCTCGCAGGTCGAAGTTGCTGAACTTTCACGAGCACTTCGCGGGACTTATACGTCGAAACTCGTAGATTTTAAAAAGAACTGTTAATAATTGCACGACGCGTCTAACGTATGGATCTTTTACTAACTGACTGAACTCATTTTGAGGAGTTGATCTTCTCAATGTCTCCTGATTAGTCAGCTGTGTGTTGCCAGGGTTCTTTTACTTATGAAGTCGACGTCTTTTCTTGTAATTCGGCATAATATTCTTCTTGTTTGTTTCCAAGGTGTAAACTGATCTTCGTCTGCGTGTCTTGCAGGAAGATAAGTTGGAGTCTTTTTCCGCGCTACCTAACTGCGTAGAATTGCTAACATATACTTTAATCTTATTTTATTTCCTCTCGCGCGACATCATCGGGTTTTTCTATAATAATTAATACTAATTCTTTATCTAAGCGTTTATTCATTTACGGTCGAACCACCGGACGTGACAACGCATAAATGCACTGTCCTGAAGGAAGTTTGTTTTTGCTAACAATTACATGAGCTAAAACAACTCTAACAAGTCCTTTGCAGAAAAATATAAACGGCTGTTTCGGCCTAATTATAAACTGCTCCTTAGCCCCAGCAACAGTTGTCGAGATCATCCAATATGTATCAGTCGCTCCGTAACACCTAACGCTGGGGTTATTTGCTTCTATGTCAGGATGTATCTCATACATACTAGCGCCGACAACATGGGTAGGCCACACATTCACTTCTGTACATTTCAATCCCCAGAGATTATCGGATCCCACTTTTTGGTACTTAGTACCCCATGCATCTTGATTAGGCTCAGTCTGTGTAGGTATCCGCACCAGTTTAGCGTTGTGACGGTGATCTCGCTTCGAATGTGCTTGTGACACGCACCAATCTCTGCTTGATACGCCTAGGAAAGCTTCTCTTAAAGCGCTTGCTTGTTGAAGTGTTTTCCGTAGCGAGCAGTTTCCCCCATTCAGCAAACGTATCCGCCCGGGCTTGGCGTATCAGAGCCACAAGCTCCTCATCCTCCCTGCGCATAAGCTCCACCTCCACCGGGCGGCGGAACGAGCAGGCGATGTGGTATAACTTCCCACGCTCTGCCGCCGCCAAATGGAACGATGGAACCGTTGCGAGGAGGCCCACCACCTTGACGGAGATGGAGCGGTATCCCCGTGTGGCCCGCAAGGGGCTGTTTCAATAAATGAAAACAATAATATTTTACTCTCGAATGGTTTAGGAACGACTAACTGGCAAGTTTCGATAGCCGAATAACCTGATCCAGTGTTTTGCGATGCGACTATCGAGTGTGCCGCGCGGATTTCCACTGTATATCCACCCGAGGTTGTAAGGCTCGGATTCACCGTTGTGAACGCGTCGCGTACCCGTATCGCCGAAAAGTTACCCGCCAATTTAATATTGGGTAACGGGATCCGATTGAAAGTGCTGTGGTTGCGTACGATCGCGAAAGTCTGATAACAACGGAATGACTGCTGCGTTTGCTGTCCGGGGTCCGTTTGCTGGCCATCTCGTTGGTGTCCAACTCTTCCAAGGGATGGACCCGAAAATCCCGAAAGACTCATCCCCATTCGTTGATTGACCTGAGGGGAGGCGCATCATGTCTACTACGCATCATGTAACTCGCATCATGTCATTTTACGTATTCTTAATTTGTTTTTAATATATGTTTTACACCTACTGGAAAAGTAATAAGAATGTAAAGATAGATCGAAATTGTTTATAGCGAATAGTGATTTGTTAAGTTTGCTTATTTTGTTTACTACTATTATAATTTGCTCAAGTCTCTTATTACTAATTTTGCATATACTTCATTTATTATTAATTTCGTTTTAAATTGAATGTTTTTAAAAATAAAATCTTTGTTAAATTTATTAATTATATTGGTAAATGTGGGTGTCCGGTGTAATGATCGAGGCCGTGTTCGGTGGTATACGTCTTTATTGGTCGGTGGACCGTCGACTGCCCTGTATCGACGTTCGCGACCGAGTGTCGATCGCATACCTTTGACTGACCACCTCTCCCTCGCGTCAGTCAATTGTTTAACAGATGGCGACCGTCCCCGGAGCCGATCTTCACGTGTTTCTTTGCGGCTTTCCGAGGACGGTCGCCGCCGCGTTTACAATGTATATTGGCGGTTCGTCGGCGTGCTATTTGCACGGCCGCCACAGTAAATTTAATTTTCTGCAAACAATTTCTGATATATATTTATACATCAATAACCAAATTACGAGAAGTGCCCAAAAACAGGCCATTAGTCCGCACAGTACGGCGGTCTCTTTATTTTCCGAGATATTTGCAAAAAACTATCTATTTCGATGAAAAATTCTGCCTATTTTGAATGACCGAATTTGTTCTTTAGGGCGGGTGTGTGTGTGTGTGTGTGTGTGTGTGTGTGTGTGTGTGTGTGTGTTCTTTGGTTAAAATCCACAAGGAGATTTTTATTATCCACCCTATGAAATTATCGAGTCGATGTTCTCCCACTTTGCAATCAAATTCACAGAAGTAATTTATTCATGATCACGATAAGTTGTTTCTATATATGTATCCATTGAGTTCATAAACGTTGAATGGTCTTCACAAGTGCAAGTATTTCAGGTAGAGACAATTTTGTAATTGCACCGCAAACGATCCCTTCATTTATTCTCAGGTTGTCCCTACAATTTATTTTCCTTACAGCGTGTAGTAGCTTGAAAACTTCACCTTCTGCCGTTGGATACATGTTATATATATATATACAGGGTGTTAAAAAAAAACCATTCAATATTTATATGGTATATAGGATACACAGTGCTGAGTGAAAAAGCTATAGTAAACATAGGTCGAAAGGTCAACCGTTTCTGAGATATAAACATTTTTGTTACATTAGACGAATAGACTTGATTCGTTGGACGCGTCGTGAAGTGTTATAGTGATATATACAATTTAAAAGTGTGCGAGAATGTTTTGTTCGACATCGTATCATATTCTCGAACAAAGATTGTGAGTGACTGCCGGTGTGCAATAATTCGCAAGAGTCGTGCACTGAATCGTTCGGACGTGTCGGAAATCCATGGGGTCGAGACGAATCAGTGAAGAATTTTGCTCTTCAGTGATTGATCTCGATCCTATGGATTTCCGACCCGTCCCAACGATTGGGTAACCGATTCTTTCGAATTATTGCACACCTGCAATGACTTACAATCTTTGTTCGAGAATCCGATACGATCCCGAAAAAACCGTTCTTGCACACTTCCAAATTCCAAACAACACTATAATACGCGTCAATTTGAATCCGACATTTTCGAGACGGCGCATGAAGTAATTCTTTTTTCTTTTCCAGAATTATGGAACCAAACACCATCAAATTTGAAAAAATGTCCTTAGAACAGGGGCCATCCGCCCCAACGCCACGGGCCTCGCAGATACCGTGGCCCATTGCGGTAAAATTGTTGCCGCCCAACTTTCCGCCCTCCCGCATCCCGAGGCCATTTGAACGTGGGCCCCCGCCCACCTCCACGGCTAGGCTAAATTATGATTCTTATGTAAGTAAATATAGAATAAATGAAGAAATAATAAAATAATAAATAAATGGTGAATAATTAAAAAATTATAAAGCATAATATTATGTTTCAGAATAAATTGGCCAAGCTGATAAAGCGGGCGGAGTACCGCCAGCGGATGCGGGGCTAAAAAAAGAGAGGCTGCTTTCATCACACACAGGCGATAAAATAAACTAAAATAAATAATAATAACTATAAATTAAAATAATAATAAATATAATTCTTATTATATAATTTAAATACAAAGTAATTATAAATTATTTTTATAATGTTGTTAGGCTTCTTTTATTCACTTGTAAGAAAGTACTAGAAAGATAGATAACGCGATATCGTTAACTTAAATAAATGTGGGCGTATTACAAAATACTATGAATCTTTATTCACGACAACTGTACACGACGACAGTCAGAATCAGAATGTCCTGCTGTCCCAAAAATCCTCAGCCGTGAGAACGCCTTCGACAGTATGCCCCCTTGTTTATGACACCCCCAAGCTAAAGGACTTTCCCTTGTGGAAGGGCAACGCGCTGACAAAAACCACATGGCCTGCCTCGACCGTTTGCTTACTTCGATTTTTCTAACACACTTTTCACGCTGTATTCTTGGAATTCACTTTTATTACTTTTTTACACGCGGTTTGCAACCGTCTCACACGCTGGTTCGTTTGCTTCTGGTGAAAACTACACGCACGCGTCTCTACGTTCTATCTTTTCTTTCGCTCCTTCACACGTATTTACTCATTCTTTCTCTCTCTTCCTTCGCGCTCATTTGTTCATACTCGCTCTCTTTCTTCACGCTCATTTGTTCATCCTCGCTCTCTTTCTTCATGCTCACTTCACGCGTACTGACACATTCTTTCTCTTTCTCTCTTCACGCTCACTTCACGCCGCTACAATGTTATTTCCAAGAGGCCGCGGCATCAATATTAATCATAATTATTATTATAGATGATTTCTTTTCTTTTCGTTTGTTTGTTTGTTTATTTCGATGTTTTAGTTTGTTTTGTTTGTTTGTTTCTGTTTAATTTTAATTTTACTTTGAATATTCCCCTATCATAAATTATATAATAAATATTCTGTAAGGAAATAAAAATAAATAAATAAAAAATAAATATATATAAAATATAAGTTTGTTTGTTTGTTTATTTTCATGTTTTAGTTTGTCAGTTGTTTCTTTGTTTCTTTTTGTTTGTTCGTTTTTGTTTAACATAAACGTAGGGGACGGAGCCGTTGGCGGAAATCGCCGATTAGGTCAGCGAAAACGCAAAAACGACCAGCGTTTTTGTGGAGCAGGTCGTCCGCGGATGGCCGAAAAACATCAACGCAACGACAGGTGAATGCCCGAGCGAGCGGGTGCGAATGAATGTGAGAGAGTAAGGAAGGTGCGACGACCGCGAGCGATGTAGGTGATCCGATTCGGGTGTATGTATTAAGGACCATCGGGCTATATATGCGAGGTAGGTCGCGGTCGCGGAAGTAGAGAGTCAGAGTTTGACGGAGAGAGAGAGAGAGAGAGAGAGATATTAAACTGCACTTTATTGATCGCAGACCGATCACAGGCGGCACGACCAGCCGGTCACTCGCGAGCGATGGAGAGAACGAGGACGTCACGAGGTGCGCACGATCGAGAGAGAGAAAGCGCGATCGAGAATCGCGAGCCGGCGGATGGACGGATATCTTGCGCGTGCAGATTTCTGCCGTCGGAACGCGAAACGCGTGCCACCGCGATACGGAAATCTTTAACGCGGGCGACGGAGATCTTCAACACGCGGCAGAATGCACGTAACGTGGCGCGGAAGATTGTAGAAAATACTGCGAAAGAGCAGTTCGAGATCGCGAGAGTCTCCGAGCGAGAGATTTTGAAATCTGACCTGAGCGAGACGAGCGCGAGCAGCAAACTAGCGCGAGAAATATGACTGAAGACGAACGTTAAGAGCGTTAAGCAGCGTGATGCGAGTGACGAACATTAAGAGAGCGAGAAGGCACACGCAGATGCCTTCAATAACAAGGACCATCGAATGTGGAGCACCGTGATTGGTGCTCCCGAATCGGATAATCCTTGTTTGTCTCGATTTGAAGGATTCGAGCGTTGAAATTCGGCCAATGAGAGACGAAACTGTTGCTACGCGGTGTCGAGCAACGGCGACACGCGTTCTTACCGCGTGTTGACATACGAGACAAAAACTGTATGATACAGCGGTCGCCAGTTGAGACAATAGCCGCCGAATTCCAACGCTTGAATCCTGAACAAATTGTAACTTACCGAAAGTGCTGTTTCTAAAAATCTTGACCTTGTACTTGGTCCATAAATTGTTACTGGCCTCCATTTTTTTTATTGCGGTCATCAAACGACCCCGTTGCAGTGGTGGCCAGTAACAATTTTCGCCCTCTAACCACTTTGTTAGCACTGCCTCCATGCTGCCATCTTCGATGAACTGAACCACCGTCCACGTTGCAGTTTCCATTGTTTGCTTGCCTAGAATTGAAAAATACAGTCAAAATTTCTGTGGCATGGTTTATAAGAAAACATACTAATTTAAACATTAATTAAAGAGATATATACGGAAATTAAGAGAAGTTATATCAATGTAACAAATATAGCGGAAGAGCATAAGCAAAAACACGAACGATAACAAATAGTAGCAATAAAAATACTTACTTGTCTGAATATTACAAGAATGACGATGTGGAATTATGTTGTTCTCACTTCACACACTTGCTCCTGCTCCCAGATCGATTCACTCGCAAAATTACTTAAAGTGCCGAATACGTCTCCGGATGGTTCCACGATAAGTAATGAGAAGTCACTCGCGCTCCTAGAAGACACCCTCGCCCATCCCCACTCCGCGGCCAGATCCCTTAAGAACAAGGTATCGTCCACAGTAAAGACCCCTAACTTTCTAAACATGTGTCAACGAAAGCTCCGACTCGGGTGTGAGTACAACCTCAAGTTGCCAGCCATCGCACAGTGGCGAATTCGGCCGAGTTCGTGGCCAAAATTCGTATCTTCAAATCTATGATGAATTATTGAAATAAATGACGACGATATGACTCCCCTAAAGACGTCTTTTTCAAGACGTGGTTTTAACGTCTGAAATAGATACCGAAATAAAACTGACATCTGAAATATAGCTATGTTAGTACTTTTTAATTTGTACTATGTATGTACAATATCTCTTTTTTACACAGAAGAGCATGCGTTTATGTTTTAAAAATTAACACCAACACTAAAAAATATTGTTCACAGAAAGTTCTAGCCCCCGGTAACATGACGGGTTTTATATCTGACTAATCCGGTACTGGCAGACAGAGGGTAACTTTTTCCCGTCAATTTGTGCTGCCTCACCTTATCTGGCGATACTGGCAAGGGATCATATTCAGATGCGAAAATCCCATTTTGATGAGACTTATGGGAGCTTATAGTTCTTTGAAAGAAATTTGACACGTGCTTTTTTATCAGCAACCATACACTCGGGCGTTAAAACCATATTTTTTGGGATATCTCGGAAACCAGACGTCGAAAAAATTTGAATTTTTTTTTAAATTGTGTGTTTTTCAATGGGAAATGTAGTCGCGCAAGAAAATTTTAACAAAAGCTTCTTGTTTAAACAATATATTAAAAATTTGATTTTTCTTCAGTTTCCCTTATTTATTGTTAGTTCATTTTAATGTAAACTTGGGTGTGTGATCTTTGATCCAAAATAGGGGGTACATGTTTCAGGATTTTTTTTTGCCATTTAACAATAATTATGCATAATGGAAGATATTCTTGCGCCTGGCGTGCGTAGGAAGGAATTCTGGCTGGTTTTATCGAAATATAAGCATTTAGTATAAACCTGTATAGTATTTTAAACAATACCACTGGGTTATGTGTCGTTTATTATTTTATTAGTAGCGAAAGAAGGTGGCGCAGGTAGCAGCGTGACGCGGTGCTAATTATAATTACGGCGCGCCGCAAAAAAATCAAATTTTTAATATATTGTTTAAACAACAAACTTAAAAAAAAAAAAGTGTGAAAAACACACAATTTAAAAAAAAATTCAAATTTTTTGGACCTCTGGTTTCCGAGATATCTCCAAAAATATGGTTTTGACCGCCAACTTTGAGGGCTGTTTTCACCCCTTCAAAGTGGATGGTTGCCGATAAAAAAAAAACAAGTGTGAAATATTTTTCAAAGAACTATAAGCTCCCACAAGTTTCATCAAAATCGGATTTTCGCATCTGATTATGTTCCCTTGTGAGTATGAAAGGGACGAGGAGTTCTAGCAATAAATGACGGTCGACGAAGCGAGGTTCTACTGTAATTATTTCTCTTTCTATCGATATTTTACCGACCGTATATGACACCACATTTTAAAAAAGGACATCTTAAACAATATCATATGATGAAGTCTATTGCCAAAACAACCGCTGGTAACCAATGCGTTAACTATTTCTAGCCCATCATCATGTTTTCTATCATCCTACCAATGATTCACAGATTAAATAGGAGTCACGAGTGACCGACGAGGAATAAGTCGTAGCCAGAAGAGAACAAAAACACGAGGGGTCAACCGTATGGCGATCAGACGTATTAAAAACGCCGTAAGCAATTCTCCCCCTAAATTCTCTTCCCTTGGCGCGGTTCTCATCTCTGACGGTCGCAGGGGTGGGAAGAAAGGATGTCACGTATATACAGTTTCGCTGTCAAAGGTACGATACGTAGTATCGGTTAGCGGGTAGCGATATTGTTACCACCGGGATGCTTCTGTTCTCACTGAAGAAAAGGGTGGTATTTGCTGAGAGCACGTGGGTGGTACACACCGCGACATACATTCTGTGTAAGACTCTAGCAAACCGCGCGTGCCTGTGTTGCACGAAAAAATTTGCCCTTTCCGGAGGCGATGCTTTATTTCCAGAGAAACTGTTTGTCCCTGAGCCTCGTGGCTGGAAAAATTATGATAGTGGAACTGGCAAAAGTGGAGCTAACACCTCTCCTCACCTGTGAAGAAATGCGGAAAATACGAAGCGGATACTGTTGCTCAACGTATCCTCTTCGAAACGGATTTATATTATTTAGTGATTGTAAAATCGAGGCAGCCAATCGATGGGGGCAGAAATAAAATAAATCAGCATACGAGAAGCATGTAACAATTTCCGATATTTCGCAGCCGATTAAACGACCAGCGATCGAGCAGTGGCTCCTGAAACTTATTACTCTGACGTAACGGCGAAGGGCAGAGGGGGTGGGGCCGACACGAACGTGAACGCTACCAAGCAGAACCGGGGGTAATGTAGAATGAAAAACGAGGAAAAGTCGAAGATAAAATTTCACTGTAGCTGAAAAACGCGGAGTATCAAGCCGATTTTTTCCTTACGGCGTTGAAAACGTAACAATGAAATTATTGGCCACAACTAACACTGATTCCTACCGTGTCCCTGCTGGCCAATCCCGCGAATGGAAACGGTAAAATCGGATTTGTTACGTTCTGTCGAAAGCTCTTGATCGGGAGATTAAATATCTTCACATTCAAATTCGTGGAATTTAAAAGGTTTTTGTATCAGCCCATTGAGAGCATCGAATTTAAAACATTATATTTTGAACGATTATTCATCCCAGGCTAAACGAACAATGATTAACAAGACCGAGGATTTTATAGATTCGTGTTAAAAATGGATGGATCAAACGCAAAACAGTATAGAAGCATTTAGAAAATCTAGAAACGCATAAACGATTTAAAAGGGAAATAAATTTGGTCTCTGTATTTTTCAACGAACGCAGGCGATATTTCTTTCGCATTAAAATTCGCAATATATTGATTAATATTTCGCCCGAACGACTCGATGACTCTTCTCTCTCCGTAAACATGTAATCTGTTAAATTTTCGATTTTAATAAGCGCGGATATTTCCGGCCAACGGGCAAATAGACCATCCACGCGATTATACACAAAACGCGATAAAATAAACGCGTCATTTGTTGCGAACGTGATTTTTATTTTATTTCCAATCTCGCGAAATCCCATGGTCATTTACGGAAGAATTGAAATAAATATTTTTTTAAATTTTCAATGTATCCGCGCTCTGATTGACCCGCGTTTTTCGTTAATAACTCCTTAACGAAGCCGAGCAGAACATTTTCACGGAGGAAAAAGTTATATAAAATTTATTGTTATGATAAAAGTTATTATAAAAAGTAATAATAATAATATTGCTTTATTCAGCCTTACGGCCAAGAATTGGACTCGGTTTACAATAACCTATGAATACAAAAAATAACTATCTTATCCACGCATTAATTCTCTCTCTCTCTCTCTCTCTCTCTCTCTCTCTCTCTCTCTCTCCCCCCTTCCCTCTTCGACTCACCCATCCCTACCCTGACTACTCTACCTATATTCTGCCTGTTCCTATTCTTATTCTGATTATTGCACCATTTCCTAGTCTGTTATCTTTGGTTTACGCTTCCTTATATTACCTTTATATTTCTGCTCGCTTATCTCTCTTCTTCCTGAACTTTTGAAGCCGCGCTTCAACATTTGTATCTATCCTCCCACTCACTATGTCCTCCATCCTGATCCTTCCCTCCATTTCCCTGCATTCTCTTGTTAGATGCTCCAGATTGCCATACCTGTCCCCACACAGGTCGCATTCTCTTGCTTCGTCTCCCAGCCAGTATTTGTTCCAGTTTTCTGCATTTCCGCATCTTACTTGGGCTACTAACTTTTGACTTTCCCCTCTTCCCTCCTTACTTAGGTATTCTGGTAACTCTGCCACTCTTATAAACTTGTACCTTTTGTTATATTTTGACTGCTCTATCCTTGTATATTGTTCTTGCCGTTGTACCTCAATGTCTCTCTCCTTTAGCCTCTCCGCTACCTCCATCTCTAGCCTTATCATCTCTTCCACCCCTGCTTGGCTCCATCCGTTTCTCTTTAAGTATTCCTCCCTTTCTTTCCCGCTTTCGCCCTGAACTTTCCCTGATTCCTTTTCCTTCAGACATTCCTTGACTATCTTCCTCCCTGCTCTGTTTCTTACTCCTTCCGTGTATTTCCATGCCCTAATTCCTGCCTTTACTCTAAGCCTCGCCCTTTTTGTTTCTTCCACTACCAAGTATCCTGGGGTACGCACGTCCAAACCAAGTGTCCACTTTATATATTTCAGCTGAATCCTTTCTACTTCTG
>NW_027489677.1:0-29714 GCF_050948215.1 Halictus rubicundus | reverse complement strand
TAGAGGATAGGATAGGATATAGGATCGGATAGAGGATATGATAGGTTAGAGGATAGGATAGGATAGAGGATAGGATAGGATAGAGGATAGAATAGGATACAGGATAGGATAGGATATATTATAGGATAGGATAGGAAAGAGGGTAGGATAGGATAGAGGATAGGATAGGATGGAGGATCTGATAGAGGATAGGATAGGATGGAGGATAGGATAGGATAGGATAGAGGATAGTATAGGATAGAGGATAGGATAGGATAGAGGATAGTATAGGATAGAGGATAGGATAGGATAGAGGATAGGATAGGATAGAGGGCAGGATAGGATAGAGGATAGGATAGGATAGAGGATAGGACAGGATAGCGGATAGGATAGGATAGAGGATAGGATTGGATAGAGGATAGGATAGAATATAGGATAGAGGATAGGATGGAGGATAGGATAGGATAGAGGATAGAATAGGATACAGGATAGGATAGGATAGAGGATAGGATAGGATAGGATAGAGGATAGGATAGGATAGAGGTTAGGGTTGGATAGAGGATAGGATAGGATAGAGGATAGGATAGGATAGAGGGTAGGATAGGATAGAGGATAGGATAGGATAGAGGATAGGATAGGATAGAGGATAGGATAGGATAGAGGATAGGATAGGATAGAGGATAGGATAGGATAGAGGATCTGATAGAGGATAGGATAGGATGGAGGATAGGATAGGATAGAGGATAGGATAGGATAGAGGAAAAGGATAGGATAGAGGATAGGATAGGATAGAGGATAGGATAGG
Organism: Halictus rubicundus; assembly: GCF_050948215.1. NCBI lineage: Eukaryota > Metazoa > Arthropoda > Insecta > Hymenoptera > Halictidae > Halictus > Halictus rubicundus. Next base: position 28,930 of record NW_027489677.1, on the reverse strand, counting down.
ATAGAGGGTAGGATAGGATAGAGGATAGGATAGGATAGAGGATAGGATAGGATAGAGGATAGGATAGGATAGAGGATAGGATAGGATAGAGGATAGGATAGGATAGAGGATCTGATAGAGGATAGGATAGGATGGAGGATAGGATAGGATAGAGGATAGGATAGGATAGAGGAAAGGATAGGATAGAGGATAGGATAGGATAGAGGATAGGATAAGGTAGAGGATAGGATACGATAGAGGATAGGATTGGATAGAGGATAGGATAGAGGATAGGATAGAGTATAGGATAGAGGATAGGATAGGATAGAGGATAGGATAGGATAGAGGATAGGATAGGAAAGAGGGTAGGATAGGATAGAGGATAGGATAGGATAGAGGATAGGATAGGATAGAGGATAGTATAGGATAGAGGATAGGATAGAGGATAGGATATGATAGAGGGTAGGATAGGATAGAGGATAGGATAGGATAGAGGATAGGATAGGATAGAGGATAGGATAGGATAGAGGATAGGATAGGATAGAGGATAGAATAGGATAGAGGATAGGATAGGATAGAGGATCTGATAGGATAAAGGATAGGATAGGATAGAGGATAGGATAGGATAGGATAGGACAGGATAGGATAGAGGATAGGATAGAGGATAGGATAGAGGATAGGATAGAGGATAGGATAGAGGATAGGATAGAGGATAGGATAGAGGATAGGATAGGATAGAGGATAGGATAGGATAGAGGATAGGATAGGATAGAGTATCGGATAGAGGATAGGATAGGATAGAGGATAGGATAGGATAGAGGATAGGATAGGATAGAGGATAGGATAGGATAGAGGATAGGATAGGATAGAGGATCTGATAGAGAATAGGACAGGATGGAGGATAGGATAGGATAGAGGATAGGATAGGATAGAGGATAGTATAGGATAGAGCATAGGATAGGATAGAGGATAGGATAGGATAGAGTGTAGGATAGGATAGAGGATAGGATAGGATAGAGGATAGGACAGGATAGCGGATAGGATAGGATAGAGGATAGGATTGGATAGAGGATAGGATAGAGGATAGGATAGAGGATAGGATAGAGGATAGGATAGAGGATAGGATAGAGGATAGGATAGGATAGAGGATAGGATAGGATAGAGGACAGGATGGGATAGAGGATAGGATAGGATAGAGGATAGAATAGGATACAGGATAGGATAGGATAGAGGATAGGATAGGATAGAGGATAGGATAGGATAGGGGGATAGTATGGGATAGAGGATAGGATAGGATAGAGGATAGGATAGGATAGAGGGTAGGATAGGATAGAGGATAGGATAGGATAGAGGATAGGATAGGATAGCGGATAGGATAGGATAGAGAGGATAGGATTGGATAGAGGATAGGATAGAGGATAGGATAGAGGATAGGATAGGATAGAGGATAGGATATAATAGAGGATAGGATAGGGTAGAGGAGAGGATAGGATAGAGGATCGGATAGAGGATAGGATAGGTTAGAGGATAGGATAGGATAGAGGATAGGATAGGATAGAGGATAGGATAGGAAAGAGGATAGGATAGGATAGAGGATAGGATAGGATAGGATAGAGGATAGGATAGGATAGAGGTTAGGGTTGGATAGAGGATAGGATAGGATAGAGGATAGGATAGGATAGAGGGTAGGATAGGATAGAGGATAGGATAGGATAGAGGATAGGATAGGATAGAGGATAGGATAGGATAGAGGATAGGATAGGATAGAGGATCTGATAGAGGATAGGATAGGATGGAGGATAGGATAGGATAGAGGATAGGATAGGATAGAGGAAAGGATAGGATAGAGGATAGGATAGGATAGAGGATAGGATAAGGTAGAGGATAGGATACGATAGAGGATAGGATTGGATAGAGGATAGGATAGAGGATTGGATAGAGGATAGGATAGAGGATAGGATAGAGTATAGGATAGAGGATAGGATAGGATAGAGGATAGGATAGGAAAGAGGGTAGGATAGGATAGAGGATAGGATAGGATAGAGGATAGGATAGGATAGAGGATAGTATAGGATAGAGGATAGGATAGAGGATAGGATATGATAGAGGGTAGGATAGGATAGAGGATAGGATAGGATAGAGGATAGGATAGGATAGAGGATAGGATAGGATAGAGGATAGGATAGGATAGAGGATAGAATAGGATAGAGGATAGGATAGGATAGAGGATCTGATAGGATAAAGGATAGGATAGGATAGAGGATAGGATAGGATAGGATAGGACAGGATAGGATAGAGGATAGGATAGAGGATAGGATAGAGGATAGGATAGAGGATAGGATAGAGGATAGGATAGAGGATAGGATAGAGGATAGGATAGAGGATAGGATAGGATAGAGGATAGGATAGGATAGAGGATAGGATAGGATAGAGTATCGGATAGAGGATAGGATAGGATAGAGGATAGGATAGGATAGAGGATAGGATAGGATAGAGGATAGGATAGGATAGAGGATAGGATAGGATAGAGGATCTGATAGAGAATAGGACAGGATGGAGGATAGGATAGGATAGAGGATAGGATAGGATAGAGGATAGTATAGGATAGAGCATAGGATAGGATAGAGGATAGGATAGGATAGAGTGTAGGATAGGATAGAGGATAGGATAGGATAGAGGATAGGACAGGATAGCGGATAGGATAGGATAGAGGATAGGATTGGATAGAGGATAGGATAGAGGATAGGATAGAGGATAGGATAGAGGATAGGATAGAGGATAGGATAGAGGATAGGATAGGATAGAGGATAGGATAGGATAGAGGACAGGATGGGATAGAGGATAGGATAGGATAGAGGATAGAATAGGATACAGGATAGGATAGGATAGAGGATAGGATAGGATAGAGGATAGGATAGGATAGGGCATAGTATAGGATAGAGGATAGGATAGGATAGAGGATAGGATAGGATAGAGGGTAGGATAGGATAGAGGATAGGATAGGATAGAGGATAGGATAGGATAGCGGATAGGATAGGATAGAGGATAGGATTGGATAGAGGATAGGATAGAGGATAGGATAGAGGATAGGATAGGATAGAGGATAGGATATAATAGAGGATAGGATAGGGTAGAGGAGAGGATAGGATAGAGGATCGGATAGAGGATAGGATAGGTTAGAGGATAGGATAGGATAGAGGATAGGATAGGATAGAGGATAGGATAGGATAGAGGATAGTATAGGATAGAGGATAGGATAGGATAGGGGATAGGATAGGATAGAGGGGAGGATAGGATAGAGGATAGGATAGGATAGAGGATAGGATAGGATAGCGGATAGGATAGGATAGAGGATAGGATAGGATAGAGGATAGGATAGGATAGAGGATAGGATTGGATAGAGGATAGGATAGAGGATAGGATAGAGGATAGGATAGGATAGAGGATAGGATAGGATAGAGGACAGGATGGGATAGAGGATAGGATAGGATAGAGGATAGAATAGGATACAGGATAGGATAGGATAGAGGATAGGATAGGATAGAGGATAGGATAGGATAGAGGATAGGATAGGATACAGGATAGGATAGGATAGAGGATAGGATAGGATAGAGGATAGGATAGGATAGAGGATAGGATAGGATAGCGGATAGGATAGGATAGAGGATAGGATTGGATAGAGGATAGGATAGGATAGAGGATAGTATAGGATAGAGGATAGGATAGGATAGAGGATAGGATAGGATAGAGGATAGGATAGGATAGCGGATAGGATAGGATAGAGGATAGGATTGGATAGCGGATAGGATAGGATAGAGGATAGGATAGGATAGAGGATAGGATAGGATAGAGGATAGGATTGGATAGAGGATAGGATAGAGGATAGGATAGAGGATAGGATAGGATAGAGGATAGGATAGGATAGTGGACAGGATGGGATAGAGGATAGGATAGGGTAGAGGATAGAATAGGATACAGGATAGGATAGGATAGAGGATAGGATAGGATAGAGGATAGGATAGGATAGAGGATAGTATAGGATAGAGGATAGGATAGGATAGAGGATAGGATAGGATAGAGTGTAGGATTGGATAGAGGATAGGATAGGATAGAGGATAGGACAGGATAACGGATAGGATAGGATAGAGGATAGGATTGGATAGAGGATAGGATAGAGGAATAGGATAGAGGATAGGATAGAGGATAGGATAGGATAGAGGACAGGATAGGATAGAGGATAGGATAGGATAGAGGATAGTATAGGATAGAGGATAGGATAGGATAGAGGATAGGATAGGATAGAGGGTAGGATAGGATAGAGGATAGGATAGGATAGAGGATAGGATAGGATAGCGGATAGGATAGGATAGAGGATAGGATTGGATAGAGGATAGGATAGAGGATAGGATAGAGGATAGGATAGGATAGAGGATAGGATATAATAGAGGATAGGATAGGGTAGAGGAGAGGATAGGATAGAGGATCGGATAGAGGATAGGATAGGTTAGAGGATAGGATAGGATAGAGGATAGGATAGGATAGAGGATAGGATAGGATAGAGGATAGTATAGGATAGAGGATAGGATAGGATAGAGGATAGGATAGGATAGAGGGGAGGATAGGATAGAGGATAGGATAGGATAGAGGATAGGATTGGATAGCGGATAGGATAGGATAGATGATAGGATTGGATAGAGGATAGGATAGAGGGTAGGATAGAGGATAGGATAGAGGATAGGATGGGATAGAGGATAGGATAGGATAGAGGATAGGATAGGAAAGAGGGTAGGATAGGATAGAGGATAGGATAGGATAGAGGATAGGATAGGATAGAGGATAGTATAGGATAGAGGATAGGATAGGATAGAGGATAGGAAAGGATAGAGGGGAGGATAGGATAGAGGATAGGATAGGATAGAGGATAGGATAGGATAGAGGATAGGATAGGATAGAGGATAGGATAGGATAGAGGATAGAATAGGATAGAGGATAGGATAGGATAGAGGATAGGACAGGATAGCGGATAGGATAGGATAGGATAGAGTATCGGATAGAGGATAGGATAGGATAGAGGATAGGATAGGATAGAGGATAGGATAGGATAGAGGATAGGATATAATAGAGGATAGGATATAATAGAGGATAGGATAGGGTAGAGCATAGGATAGGATAGAGGATCGGATAGAGGATAGGATATAATAGAGGATAGGATAGGGTAGAGGAGAGGATAGGATAGAGGATCGGATAGAGGATAGGATAGGTTAGAGGATAGGATAGGATAGAGGATAGGATAGGATAGAGGATAGGATAGGAAAGAGGATAGGATAGGATAGAGGATAGTATAGGATAGAGCATAGGATAGGATAGAGGATAGGATAGGATAGAGTGTAGGATAGGATAGAGGATCTGATAGGATGGAGGATAGGATAGGATAGAGGATAGGATAGGATAGAGGATAGGATAGGATAGAGGATAGGATAGGATAGGATAGAGGATAGGATAGGATAGAGGTTAGGGTTGGATAGAGGATAGGATAGGATAGAGGATAGGATAGGATAGAGGGTAGGATAGGATAGAGGATAGGATAGGTTAGAGGATAGGATAGGATAGAGGATCTGATAGAGGATAGGATAGGATGGAGGATAGGATAGGATAGAGGATAGGATAGGATAGAGGATAGGATAGGATAGAGGATAGGATAGGATAGAGGATAGAATAGGATAGAGGATAGGATGGGATAGAGGAGCTGATAGAGGATAGGATAGGATGGAGGATAGGATAGGATAGAGGATAGGATAGGTAATTGGATAGGATAGAGGATAGGATAAGGTAGAGGATAGTATAGGATAGAGGATAGGATAGGATAGAGGATAGGATAGAGGATAGGATGGGATAGAGGATAGGATAGGATAGAGGATAGGATAGGAAAGAGGGTAGGATAGGATAGAGGATAGGATAGGATAGAGGATAGGATAGGATAGAGGATAGTATAGGATAGAGGATAGGATAGGATAGAGGATAGGATAGGATAGAGGGTAGGATAGGATAGAGGATAGGATAGGATAGAGGATGGGATAGAGGATAGGATAGGATAGAGGATAGGATAGGATAGAGGATAGGATAGGATAGAGGATAGAATAGGATAGAGGATAGGATAGGATAGAGGATAGGACAGGATAGCGGATAGGATAGGATAGAGGATAGGATTGGATAGAGGATAGGATAGAGGATAGGATAGAGGATAGGATAGAGGATAGGATAGGATAGAGGATAGGATAGGATAGAGGACAGTATGGGATAGAGGATAGGATAGGATAGAGGATAGAATAGGATACAGGATAGGATAGGATAGAGGATAGGATAGGATAGAGGATAGGATAGGATAGAGGATAGTATAGGATAGAGGATAGGATAGGATAGAGGATAGGATAGGATAGAGGGTAGGATAGGATAGAGGATAGGATAGGATAGAGGATAGGATAGAATAGCGGATAGGATAGGATAGAGGATAGGATTGGATAGAGGATAGGATAGAGGATAGGATAGAGGATAGGATAGGATAGAGGATAGGATATAATAGAGGATAGGATAGGGTAGAGGAGAGGATAGGATAGAGGATCGGATAGAGGATAGGATAGGTTAGAGGATAGGATAGGATAGAGGATAGGATAGGATAGAGGATAGGATAGGATAGAGGATAGTATAGGATAGAGGATCGGATAGGATAGAGGATATGATAGGATAGAGGGGAGGATAGGATAGAGGATAGGATAGGATAGAGGATAGGATAGGATAGCGGATAGGATAGGATAGAGGATAGGATTGGATAGAGGATAGGATAGAGGATAGGATAGAGGATAGGATAGAGGATAGGATGGGATAGAGGATAGGATAGGATAGAGGATAGGATAGGAAAGAGGGTAGGATAGGATAGAGGATAGGATTGGATAGAGGATAGGATAGAGGATAGGATAGAGGATAGGATAGAGGATAGGATAGAGGATAGGATAGAGGATAGGATAGAGGATAGGATAGAGGATAGGATAGAGGATAGGATAGGATAGAGGATAGGATAGGATAGAGGATAGTATAGGATAGAGGATAGGATAGGATAGAGGATAGGATAGGATAGAGTGTAGGATAGGATGGAGGATAGGATAGGATAGAGGATAGGACAGGATAGCGGATAGGATAGGATAGAGGATAGGATTGGATAGAGGATAGGATAGAGGATAGGATAGAGGATAGGATAGAGGATAGGATAGGATAGAGGATAGGATAGGATAGAGGACAGGATGGGATAGAGGATAGGATAGGATAGAGGATAGAATAGGATACAGGATAGGATAGGATAGAGGATAGGATAGGATAGAGGATAGGATAGGATAGAGGATAGTATAGGATAGAGGATAGGATAGGATAGAGGATAGGATAGGATAGAGGGGAGGATAGGATAGAGGATAGGATAGGATAGAGGATAGGATAGGATAGAGGATAGGATAGGATAGAGGATAGAATAGGATAGAGGATAGGATAGGATAGAGGATCTGATAGAGGATAGGATAGGAAGGAGGATAGGATAGGATAGAGGATAGGATAGGTAATTGGATAGGATAGAGGATAGGATAAGGTAGAAGATAGTATAAGATAGAGGATAGGATAGGATAGAGGATAGGATAGGATAGAGGATCTGATAGAGGATAGGATAGGATGGAGGATAGGCTAGGATAGAGGATAGGATAGGATAGAGGATAGTATAAGATAGAGGATAGGATAGGACAGAGGATAGGATAGGATAGAGGGTAGGATAGGATAGAGGATAGGATAGGATAGAGGATAGGATAGGATAGAGGATAGGATAGGATAGGATAGGATAGGATAGAGGATAGGATAGAGGATAGGATAGAGGATAGGATAGAGGATAGGATAGAGGATAGGATACGATAGAGGATGGGATAGGATAGAGGATAGGATAGGATAGATGATAGGATAGGATAGACGATCGGATAGAGGATAGGATAGGATAGAGGATAGGATAGGATAGAGGATAGGATATAATAGAGGATAGGATAGGGTAGAGGATAGGATAGGATAGAGGATCGGATAGAGGATAGGATATAATAGAGGATAGGATAGGGTAGAGGAGAGGATAGGTTAGAGGATCGGATAGAGGATAGGATAGGTTAGAGGATTGGATAGGACAGAGGATAGGATAGGATAGAGGATAGCATAAGATAGAGGATAGGATAGGATAGAGGATAGGGTAGGATAGTGTGTAGGAAAGGATAGAGGATAGGACAGGATAGCGGATAGGATAGGATAGAGGATAGGATTGGATAGAGGATAGGATAGAGGATAGGATAGACGATAGGATAGGATAGAGGACAGGATGGGATAGAGGATAGGATAGGATAGAGGATAGAATAGGATACAGGATAGGATAGGATAGAGGATAGGATAGGATAGAGGATAGGATAGGATAGAGGATAGGATATTATAAGATAGAGGATAGGATAGGATAGAGGATATAATAGGATTGAGGAAAGGATAGGATAGAGGATAGGATAGGATAGAGGATAGGATAGGATAGAGTATACTATAGAGGATTGGATATGATAGAGGATAGGATAGAGGATAGGATAGGATAGAGGATCGGATAGAGGATAGGATAGGATAGAGGATAGGATAGGATAGAGGATCGGATAGAGGATAGGATAGGATAGAGGATAGGATAGGATAGAGGATAGGATATAATAGAGGATAGGATAGGATAGAGGATAGAATAGGATAGAGGATAGGATAGGATAGAGAATAGGATAGGATAGAGGATAGGATAGGATAGAGGATAGGATAGGATAGGATAGAGGATAGGATAGAGGATAGGATAGGATAGAGGATCTGATAGAGGATAGGATAGGATGGAGGATAGGATAGGATAGAGGATAGGATAGGATAGAGGATAGTATAGGATAGAGGATAGGATAGGATAGAGGATAGGATAGGATAGAGGATAGGATAGGAAAGAGGGTAGGATAGGATAGAGGATAGGATAGGAAAGAGGGTAGGATAGGATAGAGGATAGGATAGGAAAGAGGGTAGGATAGGATAGAGGATAGGATAGGAAAGGGGGTAGGATAGGATAGAGGATAGGATAGGATAGAGGATCTGATAGAGGATAGGATAGGATGGAGGATAGGATAGGATAGAGGATAGGATAGGATAGAGGGTAGTATAGGATAGAGGATAGGATAGGATAGAGGATAGGATAGGATAGAGGGTAGGATAGGATAGAGGATAGGATAGGATAGAGGATAGGACAGGATAGCGGATAGGATAGGATAGAGGATAGGATAGAGGATAGGATAGGATAGAGGATCGGATAGAGGATAGGATAGGATAGAGGATCGGATAGAGGATAGGATAGGATAGAGGATAGGATAGGATAGAGGATAGAATAGGGTAGAGGATAGGATAGGATAGAGGATCTGATAGAGGATAGGATAGGATGCAGGATAGGATAGGATAGAGGATAGTATAGGAAAGAGGATAGGATAGGATAGAGGATAGGATAGGATAGAGGGTAGGACAGGATAGAGGATAGGATAAGATAGAGGATAGGATAGGATAGAGGATAGGACAGGATAGGATAGAGGATAGGATAGGATAGAGGATATAATAGGATTGAGGAAAGGATAGGATAGAGGATAGGATAGGATAGAGGATAGGATAGGATAGAGGATAGGATATAATAGAGGATAGGATATGGTAGAGGATAGGATAGGATAGAGGATAGGATAGGATAGGATAGAGGATAGGATAGGATAGAGGATAGGATAGAGGATAGGATAGAGGATAGGATAGGATAGAGGATAGGATAGGATAGAGGATAGAATAGGATAGAGGATAGGATAGGATAGAGGATCTGATAGAGGATAGGATAGGATAGAGGATAGGATAGGATAGAGGATAGGATATAATAGAGGATAGGATATGGTAGAGGATAGGATAGGATAGAGGATAGGAAAGGATAGGATAGAGGATAGGATAGGATAGAGGATAGGATAGGATAGAGGATAGGATAGGATAGAGGATAGAATAGGATAGAGGATAGGATAGGATAGAGGATCTGATAGAGGATAGGATAGGATGGAGGATAGGATAGGATAGAGGATAGGATAGGTAATTGGATAGGATAGAGGATAGGATAAGGTAGAGGATAGTATAGGATAGAGGATAGTATAGGATAGAGGATAGGATAGGATAGAGGATAGGATAGGATAGAGGGTAGGATAGGATAGAGGATAGGATAGGATAGAGGATAGGATAGGATAGAGGATAGGATAGGATAGGATAGAGGATAGAATAGGATAGAGGATAGGATAGGATAGAGGATCTGATAGAGGATAGGATAGGATGGAGGATAGGATAGGATAGAGGATAGGATAGGTAATTGGATAGGATAGAGGATAGGATAAGGTAGAGAATAGTATAGGATAGAGGATAGGATAGGATAGAGGATAGGATAGGATAGGATAAAGGATAGGATAGGATAGAGGATAGGATAGGATAGGATAGGATAGGATAGGATAGGATAGGATAGAGGATAGGATAGGATAGAGGATAGGATAGGATAGAGGATAGGATAGAGGATAGGATAGAGGATCGGATAGGATAGGATAGAGGATAGGATAGAGGATAGGATAGAGGATCGGATAGAGGATAGGATAGGATAGAGGATAGGATATAATAGAGGATAGGATAGGATAGAGGATAGAATAGGATAGAGGATAGGATAGGATAGAGGATAGGATAGGATAGAGGATCGGATAGAGGATAGGATAGAGGATCGGATAGGATAGGATAGAGGATAGGATAGAGGATAGGATAGAGGATCGGATAGAGGATAGGATAGGATAGAGGATAGGATATAATAGAGGATAGGATAGGATAGAGGATAGGATAGGATAGAGGATAGGATATAATAGAGAAGGATAGGATAGAGGATAGAATAGGATAGAGGATAGGATAGGATAGAGGATAGGATAGGATAGAGGATAGGATAGGATAGAGGATAGGATAGGATAGAGGATCTGATAGAGGATAGGATAGGATGGAGGATAGGATAGGATAGAGGATAGGATAGGATAGAGGATAGTATAGGATAGAGGATAGGATAGGATAAGGTAGAGGATAGGATAGGATAGAGGATATAATAGGATTGAGGAAAGGATAGGATAGAGGATAGGATAGGATAGAGGATAGGATAGGATAGAGGATAGGATATAATAGAGGATAGGATATGGTAGAGGATAGGATAGGATAGAGGATCGGATAGATGATAGGATAGGTTAGAGGATAGGACAGGATAGAGGATAGGATAGGATAGAGGATAGGATAGGAAAGAGGGTAGGATAGGATAGAGGATAGGATAGGATAGAGGATAGGATAGGATGGAGGATAGGATAGGATAGAGGATAGGATAGGACAGAGGATAGTATAGGATAGAGGATAGGATAGGATAGAGGATAGGATAGGATAGAGGGTAGGATAGGATAGAGGATAGGATAGAGGATAGGATAGGATAGAGGATAGGATAGGATAGAGGATAGGATAGGATAGAGGATAGAATAGGATAGAGGATAGGATAGGATAGAGGATCTGATAGAGGATAGGATAGGATGGAGGATAGGATAGGATAGAGGATAGGATAGGATAGAGGATAGTATAGGATAGAGGATAGGATAGGATAGAGGATAGGATAGAATAGATGGTAGGATAGGATAGAGGATAGGATAGGATAGGGGATAGGATAGGATAGAGGATAGGATAGGATAGAGGATAGGATAGGATAGAGGATAGAATAGGATAGAGGATAGGATAGGATAGAGGATAGGATAGGTAATTGGATAGGATAGAGGATAGGATAAGGTAGAGGATAGTATAGGATAGAGGATAGTATAGGATAGAGGATAGGATAGGATAGAGGATAGGATAGGATAGAGGGTAGGATAGGATAGAGGATAGGATAGGATAGAGGATAGGATAGGATAGGATAAAGGATAGGATAGGATAGATGATAGGATAGGATAGGATAGGATAGGATAGAGGATAGGATAGGATAGAGGATAGGATAGGATAGAGGATAGGATAGGATAGAGGATAGGATAGGATAGAGGATAGGATAGGATAGAGGATAGGATAGAGGATAGGATAGGATAGAGGATCTGATAGAGGATAGGATAGGATGGAGGATAGGATAGGATAGAGGATAGGATAGGTAATTGGATAGGATAGAGGATAGGATAAGGTAGAGGATAGTATAGGATAGAGGATAGTATAGGATAGAGGATAGGATAGGATAGAGGATAGGATAGGATAGAGGGTAGGATAGGATAGAGGATAGGATAGGATAGAGGATAGGATAGGATAGAGGATAGGATAGGATAGGATAGAGGATAGAATAGGATAGAGGATAGGATAGGATAGAGGATCTGATAGAGGATAGGATAGGATGGAGGATAGGATAGGATAGAGGATAGGATAGGTAATTGGATAGGATAGAGGATAGGATAAGGTAGAGAATAGTATAGGATAGAGGATAGGATAGGATAGAGGATAGGATAGGATAGGATAAAGGATAGGATAGGATAGAGGATAGGATAGGATAGGATAGGATAGGATAGGATAGGATAGGATAGGATAGAGGATAGGATAGGATAGAGGATAGGATAGGATAGAGGATAGGATAGAGGATAGGATAGAGGATCGGATAGGATAGGATAGAGGATAGGATAGAGGATAGGATAGAGGATCGGATAGAGGATAGGATAGGATAGAGGATAGGATATAATAGAGGATAGGATAGGATAGAGGATAGAATAGGATAGAGGATAGGATAGGATAGAGGATAGGATAGGATAGAGGATCGGATAGAGGATAGGATAGGATAGAGGATAGGATAGGATAGAGGATAGGATATAATAGAGAAGGATAGGATAGAGGATAGAATAGGATAGAGGATAGGATAGGATAGAGGATAGGATAGGATAGAGGATAGGATAGGATAGAGGATAGGATAGGATAGAGGATCTGATAGAGGATAGGATAGGATGGAGGATAGGATAGGATAGAGGATAGGATAGGATAGAGGATAGTATAGGATAGAGGATAGGATAGGATAAGGTAGAGGATAGGATAGGATAGAGGATATAATAGGATTGAGGAAAGGATAGGATAGAGGATAGGATAGGATAGAGGATAGGATAGGATAGAGGATAGGATATAATAGAGGATAGGATATGGTAGAGGATAGGATAGGATAGAGGATCGGATAGATGATAGGATAGGTTAGAGGATAGGACAGGATAGAGGATAGGATAGGATAGAGGATAGGATAGGAAAGAGGGTAGGATAGGATAGAGGATAGGATAGGATAGAGGATAGGATAGGATGGAGGATAGGATAGGATAGAGGATAGGATAGGACAGAGGATAGTATAGGATAGAGGATAGGATAGGATAGAGGATAGGATAGGATAGAGGGTAGGATAGGATAGAGGATAGGATAGAGGATAGGATAGGATAGAGGATAGGATAGGATAGAGGATAGGATAGGATAGAGGATAGAATAGGATAGAGGATAGGATAGGATAGAGGATCTGATAGAGGATAGGATAGGATGGAGGATAGGATAGGATAGAGGATAGGATAGGATAGAGGATAGTATAGGATAGAGGATAGGATAGGATAGAGGATAGGATAGAATAGAGGGTAGGATAGGATAGAGGATAGGATAGGATAGGGGATAGGATAGGATAGAGGATAGGATAGGATAGAGGATAGGATAGGATAGAGGATAGAATAGGATAGAGGATAGGATAGGATAGAGGATAGGATAGGTAATTGGATAGGATAGAGGATAGGATAAGGTAGAGGATAGTATAGGATAGAGGATAGTATAGGATAGAGGATAGGATAGGATAGAGGATAGGATAGGATAGAGGGTAGGATAGGATAGAGGATAGGATAGGATAGAGGATAGGATAGGATAGGATAAAGGATAGGATAGGATAGATGATAGGATAGGATAGGATAGGATAGGATAGAGGATAGGATAGGATAGAGGATAGGATAGGATAGAGGATAGGATAGGATAGAGGATAGGATAGGATAGAGGATAGGATAGGATAGAGGATAGGATAGAGGATAGGATAGGATAGAGGATCTGATAGAGGATAGGATAGGATGGAGGATAGGATAGGATAGAGGATAGGATAGGATAGAGGATAGTATAGGATAGAGGATAGGATAGGATAGAGGATAGGATAGGATAGAGGATAGGATAGGAAAGAGGGTAGGATAGGATAGAGGATAGGATAGGAAAGAGGGTAGGATAGGATAGAGGATAGGATAGGATAGAGGATAGGATAGGATAGAGGATAGGATAGGATAGGATAGAGGATAGAATAGGATAGAGGATAGGATAGGATAGAGGATCTGATAGAGGATAGGATAGGATGGAGGATAGGATAGGATAGAGGATAGGATAGGTAATTGGATAGGATAGAGGATAGGATAAGGTAGAGAATAGTATAGGATAGAGGATAGGATAGGATAGAGGATAGGATAGGATAGGATAAAGGATAGGATAGGATAGAGGATAGGATAGGATAGGATAGGATAGGATAGAGGATAGGATAGGATAGAGGATAGGATAGGATAGAGGATAGGATAGAGGATAGGATAGAGGATCGGATAGGATAGGATAGAGGATAGGATAGAGGATAGGATAGAGGATCGGATAGAGGATAGGATAGGATAGAGGATAGGATATAATAGAGGATAGGATAGGATAGAGGATAGAATAGGATAGAGGATAGGATAGGATAGAGGATAGGATAGGATAGAGGATCGGATAGAGGATAGGATAGGATAGAGGATAGGATAGGATAGAGGATAGGATATAATAGAGGATAGGATAGGATAGAGGATAGAATAGGATAGAGGATAGGATAGGATAGAGGATAGGATAGGATAGAGGATAGGATAGGATAGAGGATAGGATAGGATAGAGGATCTGATAGAGGATAGGATAGGATGGAGGATAGGATAGGATAGAGGATAGGATAGGATAGAGGATAGTATAGGATAGAGGATAGGATAGGATAAGGTAGAGGATAGGATAGGATAGAGGATATAATAGGATTGAGGAAAGGATAGGATAGAGGATAGGATAGGATAGAGGATAGGATAGGATAGAGGATAGGATATAATAGAGGATAGGATATGGTAGAGGATAGGATAGGATAGAGGATCGGATAGATGATAGGATAGGTTAGAGGATAGGACAGGATAGAGGATAGGATAGGATAGAGGATAGGATAGGAAAGAGGGTAGGATAGGATAGAGGATAGGATAGGATAGAGGATAGGATAGGATGGAGGATAGGATAGGATAGAGGATAGGATAGGACAGAGGATAGTATAGGATAGAGGATAGGATAGGATAGAGGATAGGATAGGATAGAGGGTAGGATAGGATAGAGGATAGGATAGAGGATAGGATAGGATAGAGGATAGGATAGGATAGAGGATAGGATAGGATAGAGGATAGAATAGGATAGAGGATAGGATAGGATAGAGGATCTGATAGAGGATAGGATAGGATGGAGGATAGGATAGGATAGAGGATAGGATAGGATAGAGGATAGTATAGGATAGAGGATAGGATAGGATAGAGGATAGGATAGAATAGAGGGTAGGATAGGATAGAGGATAGGATAGGATAGGGGATAGGATAGGATAGAGGATAGGATAGGATAGAGGATAGGATAGGATAGAGGATAGAATAGGATAGAGGATAGGATAGGATAGAGGATAGGATAGGTAATTGGATAGGATAGAGGATAGGATAAGGTAGAGGATAGTATAGGATAGAGGATAGTATAGGATAGAGGATAGGATAGGATAGAGGATAGGATAGGATAGAGGGTAGGATAGGATAGAGGATAGGATAGGATAGAGGATAGGATAGGATAGGATAAAGGATAGGATAGGATAGATGATAGGATAGGATAGGATAGGATAGGATAGAGGATAGGATAGGATAGAGGATAGGATAGGATAGAGGATAGGATAGGATAGAGGATAGGATAGGATAGAGGATAGGATAGGATAGAGGATAGGATAGAGGATAGGATAGGATAGAGGATCTGATAGAGGATAGGATAGGATGGAGGATAGGATAGGATAGAGGATAGGATAGGATAGAGGATAGTATAGGATAGAGGATAGGATAGGATAGAGGATAGGATAGGATAGAGGATAGGATAGGAAAGAGGGTAGGATAGGATAGAGGATAGGATAGGAAAGAGGGTAGGATAGGATAGAGGATAGGATAGGATAGAGGATCTGATAGAGGATAGGATAGGATGGAGGATAGAATAGGATAGAGGATAGGATAGGATAGAGGATAGTATAGGATAGAGGATAGGATAGGATAGAGGATAGGACAGGATAGAGGGCAGGATAGGATAGAGGATAGGATAGGATAGAGGATAGGACAGGATAGCGGATAGGATAGGATAGAGGATAGGATAGAGGATAGGATAGGATAGAGAATCGGATAGATGATAGGATAGGATAGAGGATCGGATAGAGGATAGGATAGGATAGAGGATAGAATAGGGTAGAGGATAGGATAGGATAGAGGATCTGATAGAGGATAGGATAGGATGGAGGATAGGATAGGATAGAGGATAGTATAGGAAAGAGGATAGGATAGGATAGAGGATAGGATAGGATAGAGGGTAGGATAGGATAGAGGATAGGATAGGATAGAGGATAGGATGGGATAGAGGATAGGATAGGATAGAGGATAGAATAGGATAGAGGATAGGATAAGATAGAGGATAGGATAGGATAGAGAATAGGATAGGATAGAGGATAGGATAGGATAGAGGATAGGATAGAGGATAGGATAGAGGATAGGATAGGATAGAGGATCTGATAGAGGATAGGATAGGATGGAGGATAGGATAGGATAGAGGATAGGATAGGATAGAGGATAGTATAGGATAGAGGATAGGATAGGATAGAGGATAGGATAGGATAGAGGATAGGATAGGAAAGAGGGTAGGATAGGATAGAGGATAGGATAGGAAAGAGGGTAGGATAGGATAGAGGATAGGATAGGATAGAGGATCTGATAGAGGATAGGATAGGATGGAGGATAGAATAGGATAGAGGATAGGATAGGATAGAGGATAGGATAGGATAGAGGATAGGACAGGATAGAGGGTAGGATAGGATAGAGGATAGGATAGGATAGTTGATAGGACAGGATAGCGGATAGGATAGGATAGAGGATAGGATAGAGGATAGGATAGGATAGAAGATCGGATAGAGGATAGGATAGGATAGAGGATCGGATAGAGGATAGGATAGGATAGAGGATAGTATAGGGTAGAGGATAGGATAGGATAGAGGATCTGATAGAGGATAGGATAGGATGGAGGATAGGATAGGATAGAGGATAGTATAGGAAAGAGGATAGGATAGGATAGAGGATAGGATAGGATAGAGGGTAGGATAGGATAGAGGATAGGATAAGATAGAGGATAGGATAGGATAGAGGATAGGACAGGATAGGATAGAGGATAGGATAGGATAGAGGATCGGATAGAGGATAGGATAGGATAGAGGATAGGATAGGATAGAGGATAGGATAGGATAGAGGATAGGATATAATAGAGGATAGGATATGGTAGAGGATAGGATAGGATAGAGGATCGGATAGATGATAGGATAGGATAGAGGATAGGATAGGATAGAGGATAGGATAGGATAGGATAGAGGATAGGATAGGATAGTGGATAGGATAGAGGATAGGATAGGATAGAGGATAGGATAGGATAGAGGATAGGATAGGATAAAGGATAGGATGGGATAGAGGATAGGGTAGGATAGAGGATAGAATAGGATAGAGGATAGGATAAGATAGAGGATAGGATAGGATAGAGGATAGGAGAGGATCGGATACAGGATAGGATAGGATAGAGGATATAATAGGATTGAGGAAAGGATAGGATAGAGGATAGGATAGGATAGAGGATAGGATAGGATAGGATAGAGGATAGGATAGGATAGAGGTTAGGGTTGGATAGAGGATAGGATAGGTTAGAGGATAGGATAGGATAGAGGATCTGATAGAGGATAGGATAGGATGGAGGATAGGATAGGATAGAGGATAGGATAGGATAGAGGATAGTATAGGATAGAGGATAGGATAGGATAGAGGATAGGATAGGATAGAGGGATCTGATAGAGGATAGGATAGGATGGAGGATAGGATAGGATAGAGGATAGGATAGGTAATTGGATAGGATAGAGGATAGGATAGGATAGAGGATAGGAGAGGATCGGATAGAGGATAGGATAGGATAGAGGATATAATAGGATTGAGGAAAGGATAGGATAGAGGATAGGATAATATAGAGGATCTGATAGAGGATAGGATAGGATGGAGGATAGGATAGGATAGAGGATAGGATAGGATAGAGGATAGTATAGGATAGAGGATAGGATAGGATAGAGGATAGGATAGAATAGAGGGTAGGATAGGATAGAGGATAGGATAGGATAGAGGATAGGATAGTATAGGCTAGGATAGAGGATAGGATAGGATAGAGGTTACGGTTGGATAGAGGATAGGATAGGATAGAGGATAGGATAGGATAGAGGGTAGGATAGGATAGAGGATAGGATAGGATAGAGGATAGGATAGGATAGAGGATAGGATAGGATAGAGGATAGGATAAGGTAGAGGATAGTATAGGATAGAGGATAGGATAGGATAGATGATAGGATAGGATAAAGGATAGGATAGGATAGAGGATAGGATAGGATAGAGGATAGAGGATACGATAGAGGATAGGATAGGATAGAGGATAGGATAGGATAGAGGATAGGATAGGATAGAGGATAGGATAGGATAGAGGATAGGATAGGATAGAGGATAGGATAGGATAGAGGATAGGATAGGATAGGGGATAGGATAGGATAGAGGATGGGATAGGATAGGCTAGGATAGAGGATAGGATAGGATAGAGGTTAGGGTTGGATAGAGGATAGGATAGGATAGAGGATAGGATAGGATAGAGGGTAGGATAGGATAGACGATAGGATAGGATAGAGGATCTGATAGAGGATAGGATAGGATGGAGGATAGAATAGGATAGAGGATAGGATAGGATAGAGGATAGGATAGGATAGAGGATAGGACAGGATAGAGGGTAGGATAGGATAGAGGATAGGATAGGATAGAG
The DNA here is from genome assembly GCF_050948215.1 of Halictus rubicundus. NCBI lineage: Eukaryota > Metazoa > Arthropoda > Insecta > Hymenoptera > Halictidae > Halictus > Halictus rubicundus. The sequence continues at coordinate 9,628 of NW_027489677.1, read as the reverse complement.
GATAGGACAGGATAGCGGATAGGATAGGATAGAGGATAGGATAGAGGATAGGATAGGATAGAAGATCGGATAGAGGATAGGATAGGATAGAGGATCGGATAGAGGATAGGATAGGATAGAGGATAGTATAGGGTAGAGGATAGGATAGGATAGAGGATCTGATAGAGGATAGGATAGGATGGAGGATAGGATAGGATAGAGGATAGTATAGGAAAGAGGATAGGATAGGATAGAGGATAGGATAGGATAGAGGGTAGGATAGGATAGAGGATAGGATAAGATAGAGGATAGGATAGGATAGAGGATAGGACAGGATAGGATAGAGGATAGGATAGGATAGAGGATCGGATAGAGGATAGGATAGGATAGAGGATAGGATAGGATAGAGGATAGGATAGGATAGAGGATAGGATATAATAGAGGATAGGATATGGTAGAGGATAGGATAGGATAGAGGATCGGATAGATGATAGGATAGGATAGAGGATAGGATAGGATAGAGGATAGGATAGGATAGGATAGAGGATAGGATAGGATAGTGGATAGGATAGAGGATAGGATAGGATAGAGGATAGGATAGGATAGAGGATAGGATAGGATAAAGGATAGGATGGGATAGAGGATAGGGTAGGATAGAGGATAGAATAGGATAGAGGATAGGATAAGATAGAGGATAGGATAGGATAGAGGATAGGAGAGGATCGGATACAGGATAGGATAGGATAGAGGATATAATAGGATTGAGGAAAGGATAGGATAGAGGATAGGATAGGATAGAGGATAGGATAGGATAGGATAGAGGATAGGATAGGATAGAGGTTAGGGTTGGATAGAGGATAGGATAGGTTAGAGGATAGGATAGGATAGAGGATCTGATAGAGGATAGGATAGGATGGAGGATAGGATAGGATAGAGGATAGGATAGGATAGAGGATAGTATAGGATAGAGGATAGGATAGGATAGAGGATAGGATAGGATAGAGGATCTGATAGAGGATAGGATAGGATGGAGGATAGGATAGGATAGAGGATAGGATAGGTAATTGGATAGGATAGAGGATAGGATAGGATAGAGGATAGGAGAGGATCGGATAGAGGATAGGATAGGATAGAGGATATAATAGGATTGAGGAAAGGATAGGATAGAGGATAGGATAGGATAGAGGATCTGATAGAGGATAGGATAGGATGGAGGATAGGATAGGATAGAGGATAGGATAGGATAGAGGATAGTATAGGATAGAGGATAGGATAGGATAGAGGATAGGATAGAATAGAGGGTAGGATAGGATAGAGGATAGGATAGGATAGAGGATAGGATAGTATAGGCTAGGATAGAGGATAGGATAGGATAGAGGTTAGGGTTGGATAGAGGATAGGATAGGATAGAGGATAGGATAGGATAGAGGGTAGGATAGGATAGAGGATAGGATAGGATAGAGGATAGGATAGGATAGAGGATAGGATAGGATAGAGGATAGGATAAGGTAGAGGATAGTATAGGATAGAGGATAGGATAGGATAGATGATAGGATAGGATAAAGGATAGGATAGGATAGAGGATAGGATAGGATAGAGGATAGAGGATAGGATAGAGGATAGGATAGGATAGAGGATAGGATAGGATAGAGGATAGGATAGGATAGAGGATAGGATAGGATAGAGGATAGGATAGGATAGAGGATAGGATAGGATAGAGGATAGGATAGGATAGAGGATAGGATAGGATAGAGGATGGGATAGGATAGGCTAGGATAGAGGATAGGATAGGATAGAGGTTAGGGTTGGATAGAGGATAGGATAGGATAGAGGATAGGATAGGATAGAGGGTAGGATAGGATAGACGATAGGATAGGATAGAGGATAGGATAGGATAGAGGATAGGATAGGATAGAGGATAGGATAGGATAGAGGTTAGGGTTGGATAGAGGATAGGATAGGATAGAGGATAGGATAGGATAGAGGGTAGGATAGGATAGACGATAGGATAGGATAGAGGATAGGATAGAGGATAGGATAGAGGATAGGATAGAGGATAGAGGATAGGATAGGATAGAGGACAGGATGGGATAGAGGATAGAATAGGATACAGGATAGGATAGGATAGAGGATAGGATAGGATAGAGGATAGGATAGGATAGAGGATGGGATAGGATAGGCTAGGATAGAGGATAGGATAGGATAGAGGTTAGGGTTGGATAGAGGATAGGATAGGATAGAGGATAGGATAGGATAGAGGGTAGGATAGGATAGACGATAGGATAGGATAGAGGATAGGATAGGATAGAGGATAGGATAGGATAGAGGATAGGATAGGATAGAGGATAGGATAGGATAGAGGATAGGATAGGATAGAGGATCTGATAGAGGATAGGATAGGATGGAGGATAGGATAGGATAGAGGATAGGATAGAGGATAGTATAGGATAGAGGATACGATACGATAGAGGATAGGATAGGATAGAGGGTAGGATAGGATAGAGGATAGGATAGGATAGAGGATACGATAGGATAGAGGATAGGATAGGATAGAGGTTAGGGTTGGATAGAGGATAGGATAGGTTAGAGGATAGGATAGGATAGAGGATCTGATAGAGGATAGGATAGGATGGAGGATAGGATAGGATAGAGGATAGGATAGGATAGAGGATAGGATAGGATAGAGGATAGGATAGGATAGAGGATCTGATAGAGGATAGGATAGGATGGAGGATAGGATAGGATAGAGGATAGGATAGGTAATTGGATAGGATAGAGGATAGGATAGGATAGAGGATAGGAGAGGATCGGATAGAGGATAGGATAGGATAGAGGATATAATAGGATTGAGGAAAGGATAGGATAGAGGATAGGATAGGATAGAGGATAGTATAGGATAGGATAGAGGATAGGATAGGATAGAGGTTAGGGTTGGATAGAGGATAGGATAGGATAGAGGATAGGATAGGATAGAGGGTAGGATAGGATAGAGGATAGGATAGGATAGAGGATAGGATAGGATAGAGGATAGGATAGGATAGAGGATAGGATAAGGTAGAGGATAGTATAGGATAGAGGATAGGATAGGATAGATGATAGGATAGGATAAAGGATAGGATAGGATAGAGGATAGGATAGGATAGAGGATAGAGGATAGGATAGAGGATAGGATAGGATAGAGGATAGGATAGGATAGAGGATAGGATAGGATAGAGGATAGGATAGGATAGAGGATAGGATAGGATAGAGGATAGGATAGGATAGAGGATAGGATAGGATAGAGGATAGGATAGGATAGAGGATGGGATAGGATAGGCTAGGATAGAGGATAGGATAGGATAGAGGTTAGGGTTGGATAGAGGATAGGATAGGATAGAGGATAGGATAGGATAGAGGGTAGGATAGGATAGACGATAGGATAGGATAGAGGATCTGATAGAGGATAGGATAGGATGGAGGATAGAATAGGATAGAGGATAGGATAGGATAGAGGATAGGATAGGATAGAGGATAGGACAGGATAGAGGGTAGGATAGGATAGAGGATAGGATAGGATAGAGGATAGGACAGGATAGCGGATAGGATAGGATAGAGGATAGGATAGAGGATAGGATAGGATAGAAGATCGGATAGAGGATAGGATAGGATAGAGGATCGGATAGAGGATAGGATAGGATAGAGGATAGTATAGGGTAGAGGATAGGATAGGATAGAGGATCTGATAGAGGATAGGATAGGATGGAGGATAGGATAGGATAGAGGATAGTATAGGAAAGAGGATAGGATAGGATAGAGGATAGGATAGGATAGAGGGTAGGATAGGATAGAGGATAGGATAAGATAGAGGATAGGATAGGATAGAGGATAGGACAGGATAGGATAGAGGATAGGATAGGATAGAGGATCGGATAGAGGATAGGATAGGATAGAGGATAGGATAGGATAGAGGATAGGATAGGATAGAGGATAGGATATAATAGAGGATAGGATATGGTAGAGGATAGGATAGGATAGAGGATCGGATAGATGATAGGATAGGATAGAGGATAGGATAGGATAGAGGATAGGATAGGATAGGATAGAGGATAGGATAGGATAGTGGATAGGATAGAGGATAGGATAGGATAGAGGATAGGATAGGATAGAGGATAGGATAGGATAAAGGATAGGATGGGATAGAGGATAGGGTAGGATAGAGGATAGAATAGGATAGAGGATAGGATAAGATAGAGGATAGGATAGGATAGAGGATAGGAGAGGATCGGATACAGGATAGGATAGGATAGAGGATATAATAGGATTGAGGAAAGGATAGGATAGAGGATAGGATAGGATAGAGGATAGGATAGGATAGGATAGAGGATAGGATAGGATAGAGGTTAGGGTTGGATAGAGGATAGGATAGGTTAGAGGATAGGATAGGATAGAGGATCTGATAGAGGATAGGATAGGATGGAGGATAGGATAGGATAGAGGATAGGATAGGATAGAGGATAGTATAGGATAGAGGATAGGATAGGATAGAGGATAGGATAGGATAGAGGATCTGATAGAGGATAGGATAGGATGGAGGATAGGATAGGATAGAGGATAGGATAGGTAATTGGATAGGATAGAGGATAGGATAGGATAGAGGATAGGAGAGGATCGGATAGAGGATAGGATAGGATAGAGGATATAATAGGATTGAGGAAAGGATAGGATAGAGGATAGGATAGGATAGAGGATCTGATAGAGGATAGGATAGGATGGAGGATAGGATAGGATAGAGGATAGGATAGGATAGAGGATAGTATAGGATAGAGGATAGGATAGGATAGAGGATAGGATAGAATAGAGGGTAGGATAGGATAGAGGATAGGATAGGATAGAGGATAGGATAGTATAGGCTAGGATAGAGGATAGGATAGGATAGAGGTTAGGGTTGGATAGAGGATAGGATAGGATAGAGGATAGGATAGGATAGAGGGTAGGATAGGATAGAGGATAGGATAGGATAGAGGATAGGATAGGATAGAGGATAGGATAGGATAGAGGATAGGATAAGGTAGAGGATAGTATAGGATAGAGGATAGGATAGGATAGATGATAGGATAGGATAAAGGATAGGATAGGATAGAGGATAGGATAGGATAGAGGATAGAGGATAGGATAGAGCATAGGATAGGATAGAGGATAGGATAGGATAGAGGATAGGATAGGATAGAGGATAGGATAGGATAGAGGATAGGATAGGATAGAGGATAGGATAGGATAGAGGATAGGATAGGATAGAGGATAGGATAGGATAGAGGATGGGATAGGATAGGCTAGGATAGAGGATAGGATAGGATAGAGGTTAGGGTTGGATAGAGGATAGGATAGGATAGAGGATAGGATAGGATAGAGGGTAGGATAGGATAGACGATAGGATAGGATAGAGGATAGGATAGGATAGAGGATAGGATAGGATAGAGGATAGGATAGGATAGAGGTTAGGGTTGGATAGAGGATAGGATAGGATAGAGGATAGGATAGGATAGAGGGTAGGATAGGATAGACGATAGGATAGGATAGAGGATGGGATAGAGGATAGGATAGAGGATAGGATAGAGGATAGAGGATAGGATAGGATAGAGGACAGGATGGGATAGAGGATAGAATAGGATACAGGATAGGATAGGATAGAGGATAGGATAGGATAGAGGATAGGATAGGATAGAGGATGGGATAGGATAGGCTAGGATAGAGGATAGGATAGGATAGAGGTTAGGGTTGGATAGAGGATAGGATAGGATAGAGGATAGGATAGGATAGAGGGTAGGATAGGATAGACGATAGGATAGGATAGAGGATAGGATAGGATAGAGGATAGGATAGGATAGAGGATAGGATAGGATAGAGGATAGGATAGGATAGAGGATAGGATAGGATAGAGGATCTGATAGAGGATAGGATAGGATGGAGGATAGGATAGGATAGAGGATAGGATAGAGGATAGTATAGGATAGAGGATAGGATACGATAGAGGATAGGATAGGATAGAGGGTAGGATAGGATAGAGGATAGGATAGGATAGAGGATACGATAGGATAGAGGATAGGATAGGATAGAGGTTAGGGTTGGATAGAGGATAGGATAGGTTAGAGGATAGGATAGGATAGAGGATCTGATAGAGGATAGGATAGGATGGAGGATAGGATAGGATAGAGGATAGGATAGGATAGAGGATAGGATAGGATAGAGGATAGGATAGGATAGAGGATCTGATAGAGGATAGGATAGGATGGAGGATAGGATAGGATAGAGGATAGGATAGGTAATTGGATAGGATAGAGGATAGGATAGGATAGAGGATAGGAGAGGATCGGAGATAGAGGATAGGATAGGATAGAGGATATAATAGGATTGAGGAAAGGATAGGATAGAGGATAGGATAGGATAGAGGATAGTATAGGATAGGATAGAGGATAGGATAGGATAGAGGTTAGGGTTGGATAGAGGATAGGATAGGTTAGAGGATAGGATAGGATAGAGGATCTGATAGAGGATAGGATAGGATGGAGGATAGGATAGGATAGAGGATAGGATAGGATAGAGGATAGTATAGGATAGAGGATAGGATAGGATAGAGGATAGGATAGAATAGAGGGTAGGATAGGATAGAGGATAGGATAGGATAGAGGATAGGATAGGATAGGCTAGGATAGAGGATAGGATAGGATAGAGGTTAGGGTTGGATAGAGGATAGTATAGGATAGAGGATAGGATAGGATAGAGGATAGGATAGGATAGAGGGTAGGATAGGATAGAGGATAGGATAGGATAGAGGATAGGATAGGATAGGATAAAGGATAGGATAGGATAGATGATAGGATAGGATAGGATAGGATAGGATAGAGGATAGGATAGGATAGAGGATAGGATAGGATAGAGGATAGGATAGGATAGAGGATAGGATAGGATAGAGGATAGGATAGGATAGAGGATAGGATAGAGGATAGGATAGGATAGAGGATCTGATAGAGGATAGGATAGGATGGAGGATAGGATAGGATAGAGGATAGGATAGGATAGAGGATAGTATAGGATAGAGGATAGGATAGGATAGAGGATAGGATAGGATAGAGGATAGGATAGGAAAGAGGGTAGGATAGGATAGAGGATAGGATAGGAAAGAGGGTAGGATAGGATAGAGGATAGGATAGGATAGAGGATCTGATAGAGGATAGGATAGGATGGAGGATAGAATAGGATAGAGGATAGGATAGGATAGAGGATAGTATAGGATAGAGGATAGGATAGGATAGAGTATAGGACAGGATAGAGGGTAGGATAGGATAGAGGATAGGATAGGATAGAGGATAGGACAGGATAGCGGATAGGATAGGATAGAGGATAGGATAGAGGATAGGATAGGATAGAGGATCGGATAGATGATAGGATAGGATAGAGGATCGGATAGAGGATAGGATAGGATAGAGGATAGAATAGGGTAGAGGATAGGATAGGATAGAGGATCTGATAGAGGATAGGATAGGATGGAGGATAGGATAGGATAGAGGATAGTATAGGAAAGAGGATAGGATAGGATAGAGGATAGGATAGGATAGAGGGTAGGATAGGATAGAGGATAGGATAGGATAGAGGATAGGATGGGATAGAGGATAGGATAGGATAGAGGATAGAATAGGATAGAGGATAGGATAGGATAGAGGATAGGATAGGATAGAGGATAGGATAGGATAGAGGATAGGATAGGATAGAGGATAGGATAGGATAGAGGATAGGATAGGATAGAGGATAGGATAGGATAGAGGATAGGATAGGATAGAGGATAGGATAGGATAGAGGATAGGATAGGATAGAGGATAGAATAGGATAGAGGATAGGATAGGATAGAGGATCTGATAGAGGATAGGATAGGATGGAGGATAGGATAGGATAGAGGATAGGATAGGATAGCGGATAGGATAGGATAGAGGATAGGATTGGATAAAGGATAGGATAGGATAGAGGATAGGATAGGATAGAGGATAGGATAGGATATAGGATCGGATAGAGGATAGGATAGGATAGAGGATAGGATAGGATAGAGGATAGGATATAATAGAGGATAGGATAGGGTAGAGGATAGGATAGGATAGAGGATCGGATAGAGGATAGGATATAATAGAGGATAGGATATGGTAGAGGATAGGATAGGATAGAGGATCGGATAGAGGATAGGATAGGTTAGAAGATAGGATAGGATACAGGATAGGATAGGTAATTGGATAGGATAGAGGATAGGATAAGGTAGAAGATAGTATAGGATAGAGGATAGGATAGGATAGAGGATAGGATAGGACAGAGGATCTGATAGAGGATAGGATAGGATGGAGGATAGGCTAGGATAGAGGATAGGATAGGATAGAGGATAGTATAGGATAGAGGATAGGATAGGATAGAGGATAGGATAGGATAGAGGGTAGGATAGGATAGAGGATAGGATAGGATAGAGGATAGGATAGGATAGAGGATTGGATAGGATAGAGGATAGCATAGGATAGAGGATAGGACAGGATAGCATAGAGGATAGGATAGGATAGAGGATATAATAGGATTGAGGAAAGGATACGATAGAGGATAGGATAGGTAATTGGATAGGGTAGAGGATAGGATAAGGTAGAGGATAGTATAGGATAGAGGAAAGGATAGGATAGAGGATAGGATAGGAAAGGATAAAGGATAGGATAGGATAGAGGATAGGATAGGATAGGATAGGATAGGATAGAGGATAGGATAGGATAGAGGATAGGATAGAGGATAGGATAGAGGATCGGATAGGATAGAGTATAGGATAGGATAGAGGATCTGATAGAGGATAGGATAGGATGGAGGATAGGATAGGATAGAGGATAGGATAGGATAGAGGATAGGACAGGATAGGATAGAAGATAGGATAGGATAGAAGATATAATAGGATTGAGGAAAGGATATGATAGAGGATAGGATAGGATAGAGGATAGGATAGGATAGAGGATAGGATAGGATAGAGGATAGGATAGGATAGAGGGTAGGATAGGATAGAGCATAGGATAGGATAGAGGATAGGATAGGATAGAGGATAGGATAGGATAGAGGATAGGATAGGATAGAGGATAGGATAGGATAGAGGATAGGATAGAGGATAGGATAGAGGATAGGATAGAGGATAGGATAGGATAGAGGATAGGATAGGATAGAGGACAGGATGGGATAGAGGATAGGATAGAGGATAGAATAGGATACAGGATAGGATAGGATAGAGGATAGGATAGGATAGAGGATCTGATAGAGGATAGGATAGGATGGAGGATAGGATAGGATAGAGGATAGGATAGGATAGAGGTTAGGGTTGGATAGAGGATAGGATAGGATAGAGGATAGGATAGGATAGAGGATAGGATAAGATAGAGGATAGGATAGGATAGAGGATAGGATAGGATAGAGGATAGGATAGGATAGAGGATAGGATAGGATAGAGGATAGGATAGGATAGAGGATAGGATAGGATAGAGGATCTGATAGAGGATAGGATAGGATGGAGGATAGGTTAGGATAGAGGATAGGATAGAGGATAGTATAGGATAGAGGATAGGATAGGATAGAGGATAGGATAGGATAGAGGGTAGGATAGGATACAGGA
>NW_027489676.1:27500-29787 GCF_050948215.1 Halictus rubicundus | reverse complement strand
CAGAGAGCCCGCCAGACCATTTGTGCACAAACACGGCAATATATAATATATGCACTCTTTCGACAATGGGACGAAAGATCTCAATGAGAATGAAACAGAGGGTGCTTGCGTGAAGGTGGAGCATCGCATCGTTTACTTGTATTGGGGAGTGAGTGCGAAGAGCTGTACTTCGGGTCTTCGGGAATCGTCACCGACGTTCACATTGCAAACTCGAACGATCAATAGGGTGCGGTTTCCCGTCGGACGCTGAATGTTATAGCTTAACCACGAATATAGAAATACCCGTCGTTACGAATCGATGTTTTTCACCCGCCACCTGATGGATCGTGTTCTCTTTGATAAAAATACCTCGTGTCAAAGAGACGTGTATACTATAATATACGCCATTGGTCTGCCTGTGTGTAGGCTCTCCGACAATTATATGGACAATTACGGTCGCAAGAACAGGGATGTAAGCGTCGATTCGAATCCACATATCGCGCTTCCTCGGTCTTCGCCTGTGGTGTCCGAGATACGTCCATTGGAAACGGTGGTGTTGTCTCTCCTCTAGAGAAAGAGAGGACAACAACAGGGTACCTGTGGAAAACTTGCGGTGAACGCGTTGTGTTCTGTCACGAACGTCGAGGAATAGGATGAGAGAAGGACCGGCTGTGAAGCTCGCTTTTAAAGCTGCGTGAGTCTGACACCCTACTCTGTGTGGCGATAGCGCACACACGAGCGTGGGACGAATGACCGCTGCCAGAGCCGGCTGTGAGTCCCGCTCTATTTATCGAGTTCGCGTATGACATAGAGCACAAAACGTCGCCGCATGCGTGTTCGTTGACGAACACGTATATTCGAGAGGACCGGCTGCGTAGCTCGCGTAAAGCTGTGTGCGATTCTGACACTCTACTCTCTGTGTGGCGATAATACAGTGCACAAGAGCTTGGGACGAACGATCGCGCACGGCCAGAGCCGGCTGTGAAGTCCGCTAGTATCGAATAATCTTTCTCCGTGCACAATTGGAAATGTGTTTCGAGAGGACCGGCTGCGTAGCTCGCGTAAAGCTGTGTGCGATTCTGACACTCTACTCTCTGTGTGGCGATAATACAGTGCACAAGAGCTTGGGACGAACGATCGCGCACGGCCAGAGCCGGCTGTGAAGTCCGCTAGTATCGAATAATCGTTCTCCGTGCACAATTGGAAATGTGTTTCGAGAGGACCGGCTGCGTAGCTCGCGTAAAGCTGTGTGCGATTCTGACACTCTACTCTCTGTGTGGCGATAATACAGTGCACAAGAGCTTGGGACGAACGATCGCGCACGGCCAGAGCCGGCTGTGAAGTCCGTTAGTTATCGAGTTCATTCTCCAATAAGAGAGAGGAGGAGGAGAAGTGTCGGGATCCAGTATCGGGTTGTCTATGATCCCCGTCGTTTTCTGAATTCTCCTCCTGTGTTTTCCACTTTAAAGGTTTTTCAATGTATTTTCCGCCCGGCCGTCGGATACGTGTGCGCATTGCAATCGCGTACTCGCGACGGTTTCCGTTTCTACGGACGATCGTGTGTCGTCCTTAAAAACGACGCCTGAATCTCCTTCGCGCGCTGGTTGGAGCTTTCAGGTATCGGCGTTCTTATGAACCGCAGAACAAGAGACATAATTATATATTGATTATAAATCAAATTATACGATTACCCTGAACGGTGGATCACTTGGCTCGTGGGTCGATGAAGAACGCAGCTAATTGCGCGTCAACGTGTGAACTGCAGGACACATGAACATCGACATTTCGAACGCACATTTCGGTCCACGGATACAATTCCTGGACCACGCCTGGCTGAGGGTCGTTTACGTAACCAAATACTGCTTGCGTTGCTCTTGTAAGTCCCCGCCGTCGCTTACCTCTCCATGTCGAATTTTGTGGAGGGCGCAAAGAGCGTTTCTGAGTCGGGTTGCAAAGATGCTACGTACGAGCGAACGATGGACGTTTCGTCGGCGTTTGACGCGGTTCTGTGAAAATTGCAAATTTTACATTGCGTCTAACGGTCTTCGTGAGAAGAAGGAAATAGGAATGGGTATCACATTCGGACTTGCGTGAGTGTTTTGCGGCGTCGTGAGTCGTATTTTCAATACGACCGCCCGTGAACACCGCTCCGACGATCGAAATCTCTCTCTCCTCTCTCTCTGGAACGATTCGCATTGCGGAAGAAGCGTTTCACTCTCGAACATTTTACGCGCTCCCGACGTCGTCTGAAATGATGCGTATACGAAAGGTATAAGAGTCTCAAGAGACTACAGTGAATGGACACAAA
>NW_027489676.1:12500-20000 GCF_050948215.1 Halictus rubicundus | reverse complement strand
CTCGATAAATAATAATTGTAGCGAGTTTGGTGTTATGATATATATTGTTAGAAACCGTCTATATTACAGTGATATCACGTCGAAAATCGTCTAGGACCGATAGGGAAAAAGTTTCCTCTTGGCGGTGGGACTTAGAAAAATTTCCAGAGTTTTGTCGACGGAGTAGCACATCCGTCCATTATTTGCTAATAACTCGATAAATAATAATTGTAGCGAGTTTGGTGTTATGATATATATTGTTAGAAACCGTCTATATTACAGTGATATCACGTCGAAAATCGTCTAGGACCGATAGGGAAAAAGTTTCCTCTTGGCGGTGGGACTTAGAAAAATTTTCGTCGAACGTCCGACGGAGTAGCACATCCGTCCATTATTTGCTAATAACTCGATAAATAATAATTGTAGCGAGTTTGGTGTTATGATATATATTGTTAGAAACCGTCTATATTACAGTGATATCACGTCGAAAATCGTCTAGGACCGATAGGGAAAAAGTTTCCTCTTGGCGGTGGGACTTAGAAAAATTTCCAGAGTTTTGTCGACGGAGTAGCACATCCGTCCATTATTTGCTAATAACTCGATAAATAATAATTGTAGCGAGTTTGGTGTTATGATATATATTGTTAGAAACCGTCTATATTACAGTGATATCACGTCGAAAATCGTCTAGGACCGATAGGGAAAAAGTTTCCTCTTGGCGGTGGGACTTAGAAAAATTTTCGTCGAACGTCCGACGGAGTAGCACATCCGTCCATTATTTGCTAATAACTCGATAAATAATAATTGTAGCGAGTTTGGTGTTATGATATATATTGTTAGAAACCGTCTATATTACAGTGATATCACGTCGAAAATCGTCTAGGACCGATACGGAAAAAGTTTCCTCTTAGCGGTGGGACTTAGAAAAATTTCCAGAGTTTTGTCGACGGAGTAGCACATCCGTCCATTATTTGCTAATAACTCGATAAATAATAATTGTAGCGAGTTTGGTGTTATGATATATATTGTTAGAAACCGTCTATATTACAGTGATATCACGTCGAAAATCGTCTAGGACCGATAGGGAAAAAGTTTCCTCTTGGCGGTGGGACTTAGAAAAATTTCCAGAGTTTTGTCGACGGAGTAGCACATCCGTCCATTATTTGCTAATAACTCGATAAATAATAATTGTAGCGAGTTTGGTGTTATGATATATATTGTTAGAAACCGTCTATATTACAGTGATATCACGTCGAAAATCGTCTAGGACCGATAGGGAAAAAGTTTCCTCTTGGCGGTGGGACTTAGAAAAATTTCCAGAGTTTTGTCGACGGAGTAGCACATCCGTCCATTATTTGCTAATAACTCGATAAATAATAATTGTAGCGAGTTTGGTGTTATGATATATATTGTTAGAAACCGTCTATATTACAGTGATATCACGTCGAAAATCGTCTAGGACCGATAGGGAAAAAGTTTCCTCTTAGCGGTGGGACTTAGAAAAATTTTCGTCGAACGTCCGACGGAGTAGCACATCCGTCCATTATTTGCTAATAACTCGATAAATAATAATTGTAGCGAGTTTGGTGTTATGATATATATTGTTAGAAACCGTCTATATTACAGTGATATCACGTCGAAAATCGTCTAGGACCGATAGGGAAAAAGTTTCCTCTTGGCGGTGGGACTTAGAAAAATTTTCGTCGAACGTCCGACGGAGTAGCACATCCGTCCATTATTTGCTAATAACTCGATAAATAATAATTGTAGCGAGTTTGGTGTTATGATATATATTGTTAGAAACCGTCTATATTACAGTGATATCACGTCGAAAATCGTCTAGGACCGATAGGGAAAAAGTTTCCTCTTGGCGGTGGGACTTAGAAAAATTTTCGTCGAACGTCCGACGGAGTAGCACATCCGTCCATTATTTGCTAATAACTCGATAAATAATAATTGTAGCGAGTTTGGTGTTATGATATATATTGTTAGAAACCGTCTATATTACAGTGATATCACGTCGAAAATCGTCTAGGACCGATACGGAAAAAGTTTCCTCTTAGCGGTGGGACTTAGAAAAATTTCCAGAGTTTTGTCGACGGAGTAGCACATCCGTCCATTATTTGCTAATAACTCGATAAATAATAATTGTAGCGAGTTTGGTGTTATGATATATATTGTTAGAAACCGTCTATATTACAGTGATATCACGTCGAAAATCGTCTAGGACCGATAGGGAAAAAGTTTCCTCTTGGCGGTGGGACTTAGAAAAATTTCCAGAGTTTTGTCGACGGAGTAGCACATCCGTCCATTATTTGCTAATAACTCGATAAATAATAATTGTAGCGAGTTTGGTGTTATGATATATATTGTTAGAAACCGTCTATATTACAGTGATATCACGTCGAAAATCGTCTAGGACCGATAGGGAAAAAGTTTCCTCTTGGCGGTGGGACTTAGAAAAATTTCCAGAGTTTTGTCGACGGAGTAGCACATCCGTCCATTATTTGCTAATAACTCGATAAATAATAATTGTAGCGAGTTTGGTGTTATGATATATATTGTTAGAAACCGTCTATATTACAGTGATATCACGTCGAAAATCGTCTAGGACCGATAGGGAAAAAGTTTCCTCTTGGCGGTGGGACTTAGAAAAATTTTCGTCGAACGTCCGACGGAGTAGCACATCCGTCCATTATTTGCTAATAACTCGATAAATAATAATTGTAGCGAGTTTGGTGTTATGATATATATTGTTAGAAACCGTCTATATTACAGTGATATCACGTCGAAAATCGTCTAGGACCGATACGGAAAAAGTTTCCTCTTAGCGGTGGGACTTAGAAAAATTTCCAGAGTTTTGTCGACGGAGTAGCACATCCGTCCATTATTTGCTAATAACTCGATGAATAATAATTGTAGCGAGTTTGGTGTTATGATATATATTGTTAGAAACCGTCTATATTACAGTGATATCACGTCGAAAATCGTCTAGGACCGATAGGGAAAAAGTTTCCTCTTGGCGGTGGGACTTAGAAAAATTTTCGTCGAACGTCCGACGGAGTAGCACATCCGTCCATTATTTGCTAATAACTCGATAAATAATAATTGTAGCGAGTTTGGTGTTATGATATATATTGTTAGAAACCGTCTATATTACAGTGATATCACGTCGAAAATCGTCTAGGACCGATACGGAAAAAGTTTCCTCTTGGCGGTGGGACTTAGAAAAATTTCCAGAGTTTTGTCGACGGAGTAGCACATCCGTCCATTATTTGCTAATAACTCGATAAATAATAATTGTAGCGAGTTTGGTGTTATGATATATATTGTTAGAAACCGTCTATATTACAGTGATATCACGTCGAAAATCGTCTAGGACCGATAGGGAAAAAGTTTCCTCTTGGCGGTGGGACTTAGAAAAATTTCCAGAGTTTTGTCGACGGAGTAGCACATCCGTCCATTATTTGCTAATAACTCGATAAATAATAATTGTAGCGAGTTTGGTGTTATGATATATATTGTTAGAAACCGTCTATATTACAGTGATATCACGTCGAAAATCGTCTAGGACCGATAGGGAAAAAGTTTCCTCTTGGCGGTGGGACTTAGAAAAATTTTCGTCGAACGTCCGACGGAGTAGCACATCCGTCCATTATTTGCTAATAACTCGATAAATAATAATTGTAGCGAGTTTGGTGTTATGATATATATTGTTAGAAACCGTCTATATTACAGTGATATCACGTCGAAAATCGTCTAGGACCGATACGGAAAAAGTTTCCTCTTGGCGGTGGGACTTAGAAAAATTTTCGTCGAACGTCCGACGGAGTAGCACATCCGTCCATTATTTGCTAATAACTCGATAAATAATAATTGTAGCGAGTTTGGTGTTATGATATATATTGTTAGAAACCGTCTATATTACAGTGATATCACGTCGAAAATCGTCTAGGACCGATAGGGAAAAAGTTTCCTCTTGGCGGTGGGACTTAGAAAAATTTCCAGAGTTTTGTCGACGGAGTAGCACATCCGTCCATTATTTGCTAATAACTCGATAAATAATAATTGTAGCGAGTTTGGTGTTATGATATATATTGTTAGAAACCGTCTATATTACAGTGATATCACGTCGAAAATCGTCTAGGACCGATAGGGAAAAAGTTTCCTCTTGGCGGTGGGACTTAGAAAAATTTTCGTCGAACGTCCGACGGAGTAGCACATCCGTCCATTATTTGCTAATAACTCGATAAATAATAATTGTAGCGAGTTTGGTGTTATGATATATATTGTTAGAAACCGTCTATATTACAGTGATATCACGTCGAAAATCGTCTAGGACCGATACGGAAAAAGTTTCCTCTTAGCGGTGGGACTTAGAAAAATTTCCAGAGTTTTGTCGACGGAGTAGCACATCCGTCCATTATTTGCTAATAACTCGATGAATAATAATTGTAGCGAGTTTGGTGTTATGATATATATTGTTAGAAACCGTCTATATTACAGTGATATCACGTCGAAAATCGTCTAGGACCGATAGGGAAAAAGTTTCCTCTTGGCGGTGGGACTTAGAAAAATTTTCGTCGAACGTCCGACGGAGTAGCACATCCGTCCATTATTTGCTAATAACTCGATAAATAATAATTGTAGCGAGTTTGGTGTTATGATATATATTGTTAGAAACCGTCTATATTACAGTGATATCACGTCGAAAATCGTCTAGGACCGATACGGAAAAAGTTTCCTCTTGGCGGTGGGACTTAGAAAAATTTCCAGAGTTTTGTCGACGGAGTAGCACATCCGTCCATTATTTGCTAATAACTCGATAAATAATAATTGTAGCGAGTTTGGTGTTATGATATATATTGTTAGAAACCGTCTATATTACAGTGATATCACGTCGAAAATCGTCTAGGACCGATAGGGAAAAAGTTTCCTCTTGGCGGTGGGACTTAGAAAAATTTCCAGAGTTTTGTCGACGGAGTAGCACATCCGTCCATTATTTGCTAATAACTCGATAAATAATAATTGTAGCGAGTTTGGTGTTATGATATATATTGTTAGAAACCGTCTATATTACAGTGATATCACGTCGAAAATCGTCTAGGACCGATAGGGAAAAAGTTTCCTCTTGGCGGTGGGACTTAGAAAAATTTTCGTCGAACGTCCGACGGAGTAGCACATCCGTCCATTATTTGCTAATAACTCGATAAATAATAATTGTAGCGAGTTTGGTGTTATGATATATATTGTTAGAAACCGTCTATATTACAGTGATATCACGTCGAAAATCGTCTAGGACCGATACGGAAAAAGTTTCCTCTTGGCGGTGGGACTTAGAAAAATTTTCGTCGAACGTCCGACGGAGTAGCACATCCGTCCATTATTTGCTAATAACTCGATAAATAATAATTGTAGCGAGTTTGGTGTTATGATATATATTGTTAGAAACCGTCTATATTACAGTGATATCACGTCGAAAATCGTCTAGGACCGATACGGAAAAAGTTTCCTCTTGGCGGTGGGACTTAGAAAAATTTTCGTCGAACGTCCGACGGAGTAGCACATCCGTCCATTATTTGCTAATAACTCGATAAATAATAATTGTAGCGAGTTTGGTGTTATGATATATATTGTTAGAAACCGTCTATATTACAGTGATATCACGTCGAAAATCGTCTAGGACCGATAGGGAAAAAGTTTCCTCTTGGCGGTGGGACTTAGAAAAATTTCCAGAGTTTTGTCGACGGAGTAGCACATCCGTCCATTATTTGCTAATAACTCGATAAATAATAATTGTAGCGAGTTTGGTGTTATGATATATATTGTTAGAAACCGTCTATATTACAGTGATATCACGTCGAAAATCGTCTAGGACCGATAGGGAAAAAGTTTCCTCTTGGCGGTGGGACTTAGAAAAATTTTCGTCGAACGTCCGACGGAGTAGCACATCCGTCCATTATTTGCTAATAACTCGATAAATAATAATTGTAGCGAGTTTGGTGTTATGATATATATTGTTAGAAACCGTCTATATTACAGTGATATCACGTCGAAAATCGTCTAGGACCGATAGGGAAAAAGTTTCCTCTTGGCGGTGGGACTTAGAAAAATTTCCAGAGTTTTGTCGACGGAGTAGCACATCCGTCCATTATTTGCTAATAACTCGATAAATAATAATTGTAGCGAGTTTGGTGTTATGATATATATTGTTAGAAACCGTCTATATTACAGTGATATCACGTCGAAAATCGTCTAGGACCGATAGGGAAAAAGTTTCCTCTTGGCGGTGGGACTTAGAAAAATTTTCGTCGAACGTCCGACGGAGTAGCACATCCGTCCATTATTTGCTAATAACTCGATAAATAATAATTGTAGCGAGTTTGGTGTTATGATATATATTGTTAGAAACCGTCTATATTACAGTGATATCACGTCGAAAATCGTCTAGGACCGATATTTAAAAATTTTCCTCTTATTTGTGGGACTTAGAAAAATTTTCAAAGTTCGGTGAATTATGAAAAGTTGGTTATTTTGTGTAAAATAATATAGAAATATTAAAATTTATTATATTTTGTGAAAAAAATTTTTATACTTTTTTCGCTCTAAGTTCCAACAGCCCCGCCGGGAGGTCTGTTGCCGCGGCGGTTTGCGGCCATAAGCGCGCGTGCTATTGACCGCGCGGCGCCGGCGTCCCGGCCGGCCGTTCGGTATCTATAAGAGAGTCGACGGTTCGGTCGAGTCGGTCGGTGCAGCGCGCGTCTGTGGCTATTCTACGATCTCGGTCGAGAAGCAGTCATGGGCGCCTCGAGACTTCGGTCTTGACTGTTTCGTACCGTGCTTCGTATCGAATTATTCTCTACACAGCATTGCCACGGGTCGGTGTCCTAGACCGAATGGCCCTTATGTGGCGAGCCTTCCCTTAGTGGAGGTTGGTGACTTGTATTCACTTTTGTGTTTACTCGTACTAACTGAGCATCAACTCTTATGTCCGAGCGACTAAGGTATGAAAAAGAGAAAATAGAGTTAAAGAGAAAAAAAATTCTGTCTTTTAAAGACAGAATAAAGAGAAAAATTCGTTAAATAATAGAGGTGTCCTATTTCGTTTATGCCCAGCGCGAGCAGAAGAACACGGTTTCTCGCAGTCCAGCATGCGTCCTGTCCGCGCTTCCTCGGCACTTGTGTCGATTTTGTCCAGCGCAGTGGTTACGTGCTTCCGCGATCCATGTTTGGAACTATACGCGCCTCCACGATTAGGCAAACCATGTTATTATACGAAACGAATGTATGAAACTTGTTTCAATAAGATATTTATAAGAAAGTTGAAACAAGTAAAATATCTGAACAAGATAAGATATTTATAAGAAAGTCTTGTTCAAGATATACGTATAAAATTGAGAAACCGAGAACGCAGAGGAGGAGGAGGTATATTTGAAAAGGAATTTGTTCGAGGTTGAATATTTATAGAGAAGAGAAGATATATGTATCTCGTGCAAAAGGTTCTCTGAGAATTTGCACGAG
>NW_027489675.1:0-29884 GCF_050948215.1 Halictus rubicundus | reverse complement strand
CGATCCTCTATCCTATCCTATCCTCTATCATATCCTATCCTCTATCCTATCCTATCCTCTATCCTATCCTATCCTCTTTCCTATCCTATCCTCCATCCAATCCTATCCTCTATCCTATTATATCCTCTATCCTATCCTATCCTCTACCTTATCCTACACTCTATCCTATCCAATTACCTATCCTATCCTCTATCCTATCCTATCCTCTATCCTATCCTATCCTCTATCCTATCCTATCCTCTATCCTATCCTATCCTCTATCCTATCCTATCCTCTATCCTATCCTCTATCCTATCCTATCCTCTATCCTATCCTATCCTCTATCCTATACTATCCTCTATCCTATCCTATCCTCTATCCTATCCTATCTTCTATCCGATCCTCTATCCAATCCTGTATCCTATCCTATCCTATCCTCTATCCTATCCTATCCTCTATCCTATCCTATCCTCTATCCTATCCTATTCTCTATCCTATCCTATCCTCTATCCTATCCTATCCTCTATCCTATCCTATCCTTTATCCTATCCTATCCTCTATTCTATCCTATCCTCTATCCTATACTATCCTCTATCCTATCCTATCCTCTATCCTATCCTATCCTCTATCCTATCCTATCCTCTATCCTATCCTATCCTCTATCCTATCCTATCCTCTATCCTATCCTATCCTCTATCCTATCCTATCCTCTATCCTATCCTATCCTCTATCGTATCCTATCTTCTATCCTATCCTCTATCCTATCCTATCCTATCCTCTATCCTATCCTATCCTCTATCCTATCCTATCCTCTATCCTATCCTATCCTCTATCCTATCCTATCCTCTATCCTATCCTATCCTCTATCCTATCCTATCCTCTATCCTATCCTATCCTCTATCCTATCCTATCCTCTATCCTATCCTATCCTCTATCCTATCCTATGCTCTATCCTATCCTATCCTCTATCCTATCCTATCCTCTATCCTATCCTATCCTCTATCCTATCCTATCCTCTATCGTATCCTGTCTTCTATCCTATCCTCTATCCTATCCTATCCTATCGTCTATTCTATCCTATCCTGTCCTCTATCCTATCCTATCCTTTATCCTATCCTATCCTCTATTCTATCCTATCCTCTATCCTATACTACCCTCCATCCAATCCTATCCTCTATCCTATTATATCCTCTATCCTATCCTATCCTCTACCTTATCCTACACTCTATCCTATCCAATTACCTATCCTATCCTCTATCCTATCCTATCCTCTATCCTATCCTATCCTCTATCCTATCCTATCCTCTATCCTATCCTATCCTCTATCCTATCCTATCCTCTATCCTATCCTATCCTCTATCCTATCCTATCCTCTATCCTATCCTATCCTCTATCCTATCCTATCCTCTATCCTATCCTATCCTCTATCCTATCCTATCCTCTATCCTATCCTATCCTCTATCCTATCCTATCCTCTATCCTATCCTATCCTCTATCCTATCCTATCCTCTATCCTATCCTATCCTCTATCCTATCCTATCCTCTATCCTCTATCCTATCCTATCCTCTATCCTCTATCCTATCCTATCCTCTATCCTCTATCCTATCCTATCCTCCATCCTATCCTATCCTCTATCCTACCCTATCCTCTATCCTATCCTATCCTCTATCCTATCCTATCCTCTATCCTATCCTATCCTCTATCCTATCCTATCCTCTATCCTATCCTATCCTCTATACTATCCTCTATCCAATTCTATCCTCTACCCTATCCTATCCTCCATCCTATCCTATCCTCTATCCTATACTATCCTCTACCTTATCCTACCCTCTATGCTATCCAATTACCTATCCTATCCTCTATCCTATCGTTTCCTCTATCCTATCCTATCCTCTATCCTATCCTATCCTCTATCCGATCCTCTATCCGATCCTCTATCCTATCCTATCCTCCATCCTATCCTCATTCCTATCCTCTATCCTATTCTATCCTATCCTATCCTCTATCCTATCCAATCCTTTATCCTATCCTATCCTCTATTCTATCCTATCCTTTATCCTATCCTATCCTCTATCCTATCCTATCCTGTATCCTATACTATCCCATATCCTATTATATCCTCTATCCTATCCTATCCTCTACCTTATCCTATACTCTATCCTATCCAATTACCTATCCTATCCTCTATCCTATCCTCTATCCTATCCTATCCTCTATCCTATCCTATCCTACCCTATCCTCTATCCTATCCTATCCTCTATCCTATACTATCCTCTATCCTATCCTATCCTCTATCCTATCCTATCCTCTATCCCATCCTATCCTCTATCCTATCCTATCCTCTATCCTATCCTATCCTCTATCCTATCCTCTATCCTATCCTATCCTCTTTCCTATCCTATCCTCTATCCTATCCTATCCCCTATCCTATCCTTTCCTCAATCCTATTATATCCTCTATCCTATCCTATCCTCTATCCTATCCTATCCTCTATCCTATCCTATCCTCTATCCTATCCTATCCTCTATCCTATCCTATTCTCTATCCTATCCTATGCTCTATCCTATCCTATCCTCTATCCTATCCTATCCTTTATCCTATCCTATCCTCTATTCTATCCTATCCTCTATCCTATACTATCCTCTATCCTATCCTATCCTCTATCCTATCCTATCCTCTATCCTATCCTATCCTTTATCCTATCCTATCCTCTATTCTATCCTATCCTCTATCCTATACTATCCTCTATCCTATCCTATCCTCTATCCTATCCTATCCTCTATCCCATCCTATCCTCTATCCTATCCTATCCTCTATCCTATCCTATCCTCTATCCTATCCTCTATCCTATCCTATCCTCTTTCCTATCCTATCCTCTATCCTATCCTATCCCCTATCCTATCCTTTCCTCAATCCTATTATATCCTCTATCCTATCCTATCCTCTATCCTATCCTATCCTCTATCCTATCCTATCCTCTATCCTATCCTATCCTCTATCCTATCCTATTCTCTATCCTATCCTATGCTCTATCCTATCCTATCCTCTATCCTATCCTATCCTTTATCCTATCCTATCCTCTATTCTATCCTATCCTCTATCCTATACTATCCTCTATCCTATCCTATCCTCTATCCTATCCTATCCTCTATCCTATCCTATCCTCTATCCTATCCTATCCTCTATCCTATCCTATCCTCTATCCTATCCTATCCTCTATCCTATCCTATCCTCTATCGTATCCTATCTTCTATCCTATCCTCTATCCTATCCTATCCTATCGTCTATCCTATCCTATCCTGTCCTCTATCCTATCCTATCCTTTATCCTATCCTATCCTCTATTCTATCCTATCCTCTATCCTATACTACCCTCCATCCAATCCTATCCTCTATCCTATTATATCCTCTATCCTATCCTATCCTCTACCTTATCCTACACTCTATCCTATCCAATTACCTATCCTATCCTCTATCCTATCCTATCCTCTATCCTATCCTATCCTCTATCCTATCCTATCCTCTATCCTATCCTATCCTCTATCCTATACTACCCTCCATCCAATCCTATCCTCTATCCTATTATATCCTCTATCCTATCCTATCCTCTACCTTATCCTACACTCTATCCTATCCAATTACCTATCCTATCCTCTATCCTATCCTATCCTCTATCCTATCCTATCCTCTATCCTATCCTATCCTCTATCCTATCCTATCCTCTATCCTATCCTATCCTCTATCCTATCCTATCCTCTATCCTATCCTATCCTCTATCCTATCCTATCCTCTATCCTATCCTATGCTCTATCCTATCCTATCCTCTATCCTATCCTATCCTCTATCCTATCCTATCCTCTATCCTATCCTATCCTCTATCGTATCCTGTCTTCTATCCTATCCTCTATCCTATCCTATCCTATCGTCTATTCTATCCTATCCTGTCCTCTATCCTATCCTATCCTTTATCCTATCCTATCCTCTATTCTATCCTATCCTCTATCCTATACTACCCTCCATCCAATCCTATCCTCTATCCTATTATATCCTCTATCCTATCCTATCCTCTACCTTATCCTACACTCTATCCTATCCAATTACCTATCCTATCCTCTATCCTATCCTATCCTCTATCCTATCCTATCCTCTATCCTATCCTATCCTCTATCCTATCCTATCCTCTATCCTATCCTATCCTCTATCCTATCCTATCCTCTATCCTATCCTATCCTCTATCCTATCCTATCCTCTATCCTATCCTATCCTCTATCCTATCCTATCCTCTATCCTATCCTATCCTCTATCCTATCCTATCCTCTATCCTATCCTATCCTCTATCCTATCCTATCCTCTATCCTATCCTATCCTCTATCCTATCCTATCCTCTATCCTCTATCCTATCCTATCCTCTATCCTCTATCCTATCCTATCCTCTTTCCTCTATCCTATCCTATCCTCCATCCTATCCTATCCTCTATCCTACCCTATACTCTATCCTATCCTATCCTCTATCCTATCCTATCCTCTATCCTATCCTATTCTCTATCCTATCCTATCCTCTATCCTATCCTATCCTCTATCCTATCCTATCCTCTATCCTATCCTATCCTCTATCCTATCCTATCCTCTATTCTATCCTATCCTCTATCCTATCCTATCCTTTATCCTATCCTATCCTCTATCCTATCCTATCCTCTATCCGATCCTCTATCCAATCCTATCCTCTATCCTATCCTATCATCTATCCTACTCTATCCTCTATCCTATCCTATCCTCTATCCTATCCTATCCTCTACCTTATCCTATACTCTATCCTATCCAATTACCTATCCTCTCCTCTATCCTATCCTATCCTCTATCCTATCCTATCCTCTATCCTATCCTATCCTCTATCCTATCCTCTATCCATTCCTATCCTCTATCCTATCCTGTCCTCTATCCTATCCTATCCTCTATTCTATCCTATCCTCTATCCTACACTATCCTCTATCCTATCCTATCCTCTATCCTATCCTATCCTCTATCCGATCCTCTATCCAATCCTATCCTCTATCCTATCCTATCCTCTATCCGATCCTCTATCCTATCCTATCCTCTATCATATCCTATCCTCTATCCTATCCTATCCTCTATCCTATCCTATCCTCTTTCCTATCCTATCCTCCATCCAATCCTATCCTCTATCCTATTATATCCTCTATCCTATCCTATCCTCTACCTTATCCTACACTCTATCCTATCCAATTACCTATCCTATCCTCTATCCTATCCTATCCTCTATCCTATCCTATCCTCTATCCTATCCTATCCTCTATCCTATCCTATCCTCTATCCTATCCTATCCTCTATCCTATCCTCTATCCTATCCTATCCTCTATCCTATCCTATCCTCTATCCTATACTATCCTCTATCCTATCCTATCCTCTATCCTATCCTATCTTCTATCCGATCCTCTATCCAATCCTGTATCCTATCCTATCCTATCCTCTATCCTATCCTATCCTCTATCCTATCCTATCCTCTATCCTATCCTATTCTCTATCCTATCCTATCCTCTATCCTATCCTATCCTCTATCCTATCCTATCCTTTATCCTATCCTATCCTCTATTCTATCCTATCCTCTATCCTATACTATCCTCTATCCTATCCTATCCTCTATCCTATCCTATCCTCTATCCTATCCTATCCTCTATCCTATCCTATCCTCTATCCTATCCTATCCTCTATCCTATCCTATCCTCTATCCTATCCTATCCTCTATCCTATCCTATCCTCTATCGTATCCTATCTTCTATCCTATCCTCTATCCTATCCTATCCTATCGTCTATCCTATCCTATCCTGTCCTCTATCCTATCCTATCCTTTATCCTATCCTATCCTCTATTCTATCCTATCCTCTATCCTATACTACCCTCCATCCAATCCTATCCTCTATCCTATTATATCCTCTATCCTATCCTATCCTCTACCTTATCCTACACTCTATCCTATCCAATTACCTATCCTATCCTCTATCCTATCCTATCCTCTATCCTATCCTATCCTCTATCCTATCCTATCCTCTATCCTATCCTATCCTCTATCCTATCCTATCCTCTATCCTATCCTATCCTCTATCCTATCCTATCCTCTATCCTATCCTATCCTCTATCCTATCCTATCCTCTATCCTATCCTATCCTCTATCCTATCCTATCCTCTATCCTATCCTATCCTCTATCCTATCCTATCCTCTATCCTATCCTATCCTCTATCCTATCCTATCCTCTATCCTATCCTATGCTCTATCCTATCCTATCCTCTATCCTATCCTATCCTCTATCCTATCCTATCCTCTATCCTATCCTATCCTCTATCGTATCCTGTCTTCTATCCTATCCTCTATCCTATCCTATCCTATCGTCTATTCTATCCTATCCTGTCCTCTATCCTATCCTATCCTTTATCCTATCCTATCCTCTATTCTATCCTATCCTCTATCCTATACTACCCTCCATCCAATCCTATCCTCTATCCTATTATATCCTCTATCCTATCCTATCCTCTACCTTATCCTACACTCTATCCTATCCAATTACCTATCCTATCCTCTATCCTATCCTATCCTCTATCCTATCCTATCCTCTATCCTATCCTATCCTCTATCCTATCCTATCCTCTATCCTATCCTATCCTCTATCCTATCCTATCCTCTATCCTATCCTATCCTCTATCCTATCCTATCCTCTATCCTATCCTATCCTCTATCCTATCCTATCCTCTATCCTATCCTATCCTCTATCCTATCCTATCCTCTATCCTATCCTATCCTCTATCCTATCCTATCCTCTATCCTATCCTATCCTCTATCCTATCCTATCCTCTATCCTCTATCCTATCCTATCCTCTATCCTCTATCCTATCCTATCCTCTATCCTCTATCCTATCCTATCCTCCATCCTATCCTATCCTCTATCCTACCCTATCCTCTATCCTATCCTATCCTCTATCCTATCCTATCCTCTATCCTATCCTATTCTCTATCCTATCCTATCCTCTATCCTATCCTATCCTCTATCCTCTATCCTATCCTATCCTCTATCCTATCCTATCCTCTATCCTATCCTATCCTCTATCCTATCCTATCCTCTATCCTATCCTATCCTCTATCCTATCCTATCCTCTATCCTATCCTATCCTCTATCCTATCCTATCCTCTATCCTATCCTATCCTCTATCCTATCCTATCCTCTATCCTATCCTATCCTCTATCCTATCCTATCCTCTATCCTATCCTATCCTCTATCCTATCCTATCCTCTATCCTATCCTATCCTCTATCCTATCCTATCCTCTATCCTATCCTATCCTCTATCCTATCCTATCCTCTATCCTATCCTATCCTCTATCCTATCCTATCCTCTATCCTATCCTATCCTCTATCCGATCCTCTATCCAATCCTATCCTCTATCCTATCCTATCATCTATCCTACTCTATCCTCTATCCTATCCTATCCTCTATCCTATCCTATCCTCTACCTTATCCTATACTCTATCCTATCCAATTACCTATCCTCTCCTCTATCCTATCCTATCCTCTATCCTATCCTATCCTCTATCCTATCCTATCCTCTATCCTATCCTCTATCCATTCCTATCCTCTATCCTATCCTGTCCTCTATCCTATCCTATCCTCTATTCTATCCTATCCTCTATCCTACACTATCCTCTATCCTATCCTATCCTCTATCCTATCCTATCCTCTATCCGATCCTCTATCCAATCCTATCCTCTATCCTATCCTATCCTCTATCCGATCCTCTATCCTATCCTATCCTCTATCATATCCTATCCTCTATCCTATCCTATCCTCTATCCTATCCTATCCTCTTTCCTATCCTATCCTCCATCCAATCCTATCCTCTATCCTATTATATCCTCTATCCTATCCTATCCTCTACCTTATCCTACACTCTATCCTATCCAATTACCTATCCTATCCTCTATCCTATCCTATCCTCTATCCTATCCTATCCTCTATCCTATCCTATCCTCTATCCTATCCTATCCTCTATCCTATCCTATCCTCTATCCTATCCTATCCTCTATCCTATCCTATCCTCTATCCTATCCTATCCTCTATCCTATCCTCTATCCTATCCTATCCTCTATCCTATCCTATCCTCTATCCTATACTATCCTCTATCCTATCCTATCCTCTATCCTATCCTATCTTCTATCCGATCCTCTATCCAATCCTGTATCCTATCCTATCCTATCCTCTATCCTATCCTACCCTCTATCCTATCCTATCCTCTATCCTATCCTATCCTCTATCCTATCCTATCCTCTATCCTATCCTATCCCCTATCCTATCCTATCCTCTATCCTATCCTATCCTCTATCCTATCCTATCCTCTATCCTATCCTATCCTCTATACTATCCTCTATCCAATTCAATCCTCTATCCTATCCTATCCTCTATCCTATCCTATCCTCTATACTATCCTCTATCCAATTCAATCCTCTACCCTATCCTATCTTCTCTGCTATACTATCCTCTATCCTATCCTATCCTCTATCCTATCCTATCCTCTATCCCATCCTACCCTCTATCCTATCCTATCCTCTATCCTATCCTATCCTCTATCCTATCCTATCCTCTACCTTATCCTATACTCTATCCTATCCAATTACCTATCCTATCCTCTATCCTATCCTCTATCCTATCCTATCCTCTATCCTATCCTATCCTATCCTATCCTCTATCCTATCCTATCTTCTCTGCTATACTATCCTCTATCCTATCCTATCCTCTATCCTATCCTATCCTCTATCCCATCCTATCCTCTATCCTATCCTATCCTCTATCCTATCCTATCCTCTATCCTATCCTATCCTCTATCCTATCCTTTCCTCTTTCCTATCCTATCCTCTATCCTATCCTATCCTCTATCCGATCCTCTATCCAATCCTATCCTCTATCCTATCCTATCCTCTATCCGATCCTCTATCCTATCCTATCCTCTATCATATCCTATCCTCTATCCTATCCTATCCTCTATCCTATCCTATCCTCTTTCCTATCCTATCCTCCATCCAATCCTATCCTCTATCCTATTATATCCTCTATCCTATCCTATCCTCTACCTTATCCTACACTCTATCCTATCCAATTACCTTATCCTACACTCTATCCTATCCAATTACCTATCCTATCCTCTATCCTATCCTATCCTCTATCCTATCCTATCCTCTATCCGATCCTCTATCCTATCCTATCCTCTATCATATCCTATCCTCTATCCTATCCTATCCTCTATCCTATCCTATCCTCTTTCCTATCCTATCCTCCATCCAATCCTATCCTCTATCCTATTATATCCTCTATCCTATCCTATCCTCTACCTTATCCTACACTCTATCCTCTCATCTATCCTATCCTATCCTCTACCTTATCCTACCCTCTATGCTATCCAATTACCTATCCTATCCTCTATCCTATCGTTTCCTCTATCCTATGCTATCCTCTATCCTATCCTATCCTCTATCCGATCCTCTATCCGATCCTCTATCCTATCCTATCCTCCATCCTATCCTCTATCCTATCCTCTATCCTATTCTATCCTATCCTATCCTCTATCCTATCCAATCCTTTATCCTATCCTATCCTCTATTCTATCCTATCCTTTATCCTATCCTATCCTCTATCCTATCCTATCCTGTATCCTATACTATCCCATATCCTATTATATCCTCTATCCTATCCTATCCTCTACCTTATCCTATACTCTATCCTATCCAATTACCTATCCTATCCTCTATCCTATCCTCTATCCTATCCTATCCTATCCTATCCTCTATCCTATCCTATCCTATCCTATCCTCTATCCTATCCTATCTTCTCTGCTATACTATCCTCTATCCTATCCTATCCTCTATCCTATCCTATCCTCTATCCCATCCTATCCTCTATCCTATCCTATCCTCTATCCTATCCTATCCTCTATCCTATCCTATCCTCTATCCTATCCTATCCTCTTTCCTATCCTATCCTCTATCCTATCCTATCCTCTATCCGATCCTCTATCCAATCCTATCCTCTATCCTATCCTATCCTCTATCCGATCCTCTATCCTACCCTATCCTCTATCATATCCTATCCTCTATCCTATCCTATCCTCTATCCTATCCTATCCTCTTTCCTATCCTATCCTCCATCCAATCCTATCCTCTATCCTATTATATCCTCTATCCTATCCTATCCTCTACCTTATCCTACACTCTATCCTATCCAATTACCTATCCTATCCTCTATCCTATCCTATCCTCTATCCTATCCTATCCTCTATCCGATCCTCTATCCTATCCTATAATCTATCATATCCTATCCTCTATGCTATCCTATCCTCTATCCTATCCTATCCTCTTTCCTATCCTATCCTCCATCCAATCCTATCCTCTATCCTATTATATCCTCTATCCTATCCTATCCTCTACCTTATCCTACACTCTATCCTCTCCTCTATCCTATCCTATCCTCTACCTTATCCTACCCTCTATGTTATCCAATTACCTATCCTATCCTCTATCCTATCGTTTCCTCTATCCTATGCTATCCTCTATCCTATCCTATCCTCTATCCGATCCTCTATCCGATCCTCTATCCTATCCTATCCTCCATCCTATCCTCAATCCTATCCTCTATCCTATTCTATCCTATCCTATCCTCTATCCTATCCAATCCTTTATCCTATCCTATCCTCTATTCTATCCTATCCTTTATCCTATCCTATCCTCTATCCTATCCTATCCTGTATCCTATACTATCCCATATCCTATTATATCCTCTATCCTATCCTATCCTCTACCTTATCCTATACTCTATCCTATCCAATTACCTATCCTATCCTCTATCCTATCCTCTATCCTATCCTATCCTCTATCCTATCCTATCCTATCCTATCCTCTATCCTATCCTATCTTCTCTGCTATACTATCCTCTATCCTATCCTATCCTCTATCCTATCCTATCCTCTATCCCATCCTTTCCTCTATCCTATCCTATCCTCTATCCTATCCTATCCTCTATCCTATCCTATCCTCTATCCTATCCTATCCTCTATCCTATCCTATCCTCTTTCCTATCCTATCCTCTATCCTATCCTATCCTCTATCCTATCCTTTCCTCAATCCTATTATATCCTCTATCCTATCATATCCTCTATCCTATCCTATCCTCTATCCTATCCTATCCTCTATCCTATCCTATCTTCTATCCTATCCTATCCTCTATCCTATCCTATCCTCTATCCTATCCTATCCTCTATCCTATCCTATCCTCTATCCTATCCTTTCCTCAATCCTATTATATCCTCTATCCTATCATATCCTCTATCCTATCCTATCCTCTATCCTATCCTATCCTCTATCCTATCCTATCCTCTATCCTATCCTATCCTCTATCCCATCCTACCCTCTATCCTATCCTATCCTCTATCCTATCCTATCCTCTATCCTATCCTATCCTCTACCTTATCCTATATTCTATCCTATCCAATTACCTATCCTATCCTCTATCCTATCCTCTATCCTATCCTATCCTCTATCCTATCCTATCCTATCCTATCCTCTATCCTATCCTATCTTCTCTGCTATACTATCCTCTATCCTATCCTATCCTCTATCCTATCCTATCCTCTATCCCATCCTATCCTCTATCCTATCCTATCCTCTATCCTATCCTATCCTCTATCCTATCCTATCCTCTATCCTATCCTTTCCTCTTTCCTATCCTATCCTCTATCCTATCCTATCCTCTATCCGATCCTCTATCCAATCCTATCCTCTATCCTATCCTATCCTCTATCCGATCCTCTATCCTATCCTATCCTCTATCATATCCTATCCTCTATCCTATCCTATCCTCTATCCTATCCTATCCTCTTTCCTATCCTATCCTCCATCCAATCCTATCCTCTATCCTATTATATCCTCTATCCTATCCTATCCTCTACCTTATCCTACACTCTATCCTATCCAATTACCTATCCTATCCTCTATCCTATCCTATCCTCTATCCTATCCTATCCTCTATCCGATCCTCTATCCTATCCTATCCTCTATCATATCCTATCCTCTATCCTATCCTATCCTCTATCCTATCCTATCCTCTTTCCTATCCTATCCTCCATCCAATCCTATCCTCTATCCTATTATATCCTCTATCCTATCCTATCCTCTACCTTATCCTACACTCTATCCTCTCATCTATCCTATCCTATCCTCTACCTTATCCTACCCTCTATGCTATCCAATTACCTATCCTATCCTCTATCCTATCGTTTCCTCTATCCTATGCTATCCTCTATCCTATCCTATCCTCTATCCGATCCTCTATCCGATCCTCTATCCTATCCTATCCTCCATCCTATCCTCTATCCTATCCTCTATCCTATTCTATCCTATCCTATCCTCTATCCTATCCAATCCTTTATCCTATCCTATCCTCTATTCTATCCTATCCTTTATCCTATCCTATCCTCTATCCTATCCTATCCTGTATCCTATACTATCCCATATCCTATTATATCCTCTATCCTATCCTATCCTCTACCTTATCCTATACTCTATCCTATCCAATTACCTATCCTATCCTCTATCCTATCCTCTATCCTATCCTATCCTCTATCCTATCCTATCCTCTATCCCATCCTATCCTCTATCCTATCCTATCCTCTATCCTATCCTATCCTCTATCCTATCCTATCCTCTATCCTATCCTATCCTCTTTCCTATCCTATCCTCTATCCTATCCTATCCTCTATCCGATCCTCTATCCAATCCTATCCTCTATCCTATCCTATCCTCTATCCGATCCTCTATCCTACCCTATCCTCTATCATATCCTATCCTCTATCCTATCCTATCCTCTATCCTATCCTATCCTCTTTCCTATCCTATCCTCCATCCAATCCTATCCTCTATCCTATTATATCCTCTATCCTATCCTATCCTCTACCTTATCCTACACTCTATCCTATCCAATTACCTATCCTATCCTCTATCCTATCCTATCCTCTATCCTATCCTATCCTCTATCCGATCCTCTATCCTATCCTATCCTCTATCATATCCTATCCTCTATCCTATCCTATCCTGTATCCTATCCTATCCTCTTTCCTATCCTATCCTCCATCCAATCCTATCCTCTATCCTATTATATCCTCTATCCTATCCTATCCTCTACCTTATCCTACACTCTATCCTCTCCTCTATCCTATCCTATCCTCTACCTTATCCTACCCTCTATGTTATCCAATTACCTATCCTATCCTCTATCCTATCGTTTCCTCTATCCTATGCTATCCTCTATCCTATCCTATCCTCTATCCGATCCTCTATCCGATCCTCTATCCTATCCTATCCTCCATCCTATCCTCAATCCTATCCTCTATCCTATTCTATCCTATCCTATCCTCTATCCTATCCAATCCTTTATCCTATCCTATCCTCTATTCTATCCTATCCTTTATCCTATCCTATCCTCTATCCTATCCTATCCTGTATCCTATACTATCCCATATCCTATTATATCCTCTATCCTATCCTATCCTCTACCTTATCCTATACTCTATCCTATCCAATTACCTATCCTATCCTCTATCCTATCCTCTATCCTATCCTATCCTCTATCCTATCCTATCCTATCCTATCCTCTATCCTATCCTATCTTCTCTGCTATACTATCCTCTATCCTATCCTATCCTCTATCCTATCTTATCCTCTATCCTATCCTAACCTCTATCCTATCCTATCCTCTATCGTATCCTATCCTCTTTCCTATCCTATCCTCTATCCTATCCTATCCTCTATCCTATCCTTTCCTCAATCCTATTATATCCTCTATCCTATCCTATCCTCTATCCTATCCTATCCTCTATCATATCCTATCCTCTATCCTATCCTATCCTCTATCCTATCCTATTCTCTATCCTATCCTATCCTCTATCCTATCCTATCCTATCCTCTATCCTATCCTATCCTTTATCCTATCCTATCCTCTATTCTATCCTATCCTCTATCCTATACTATCCTCTATCCTATCCTATCCTCTATCCTATCCTATCCTCTATCCTATCATATCCTCTATCCTATCCTATCCTATCGTCTATCCTATCCTATCCTGTCCTCTATCCTATCCTTTATCCTATCCTATCCTCTATTCTATCCTATCCTCTATCCAATGCTATCCTCTATCCTATCCTATCCTCTATCCGATCCTCTATCCGATCCTCTATCCTATCCTATCCTCCATCCTATCCTCTATCCTATCCTCTATCCTATTCTATCCTATCCTATCCTCTATCCTATCCAATCCTTTATCCTATCCTATCCTCTATTCTATCCTATCCTTTATCCTATCCTATCCTCTATCCTATCCTATCCTGTATCCTATACTATCCCATATCCTATTATATCCTCTATCCTATCCTATCCTCTACCTTATCCTATACTCTATCCTATCCAATTACCTATCCTATCCTCTATCCTATCCTCTATCCTATCCTATCCTCTATCCTATCCTATCCTATCCTATCCTCTATCCTATCCTATCTTCTCTGCTATACTATCCTCTATCCTATCCTATCCTCTATCCTATCCTATCCTCTATCCCATCCTATCCTCTATCCTATCCTATCCTCTATCCTATCCTATCCTCTATCCTATCCTATCCTCTATCCTATCCTATCCTCTTTCCTATCCTATCCTCTATCCTATCCTATCCTCTATCCGATCCTCTATCCAATCCTATCCTCTATCCTATCCTATCCTCTATCCGATCCTCTATCCTATCCTATCCTCTATCATATCCTATCCTCTATCCTATCCTATCCTCTATCCTATCCTATCCTCTTTCCTATCCTATCCTCCATCCAATCCTATCCTCTATCCTATTATATCCTCTATCCTATCCTATCCTCTACCTTATCCTATACTCTATCCTATCCAATTACCTATCCTATCCTCTATCCTATCCTCTATCCTATCCTATCCTCTATCCTATCCTATCCTATCCTATCCTCTATCCTATCCTATCTTCTCTGCTATACTATCCTCTATCCTATCCTATCCTCTATCCTATCCTATCCTCTATCCTATCCTATCCTCTTTCCTATCCTATCCTCTATCCTATCCTATCCTCTATCCTATCCTATCCTCTATCCTATCCTATCCTCTTTCCTATCCTATCCTCTATCCTATCCTATCCTCTATCCTATCCTTTCCTCAATCCTATTATATCCTCTATCCTATCATATCCTCTATCCTATCCTATCCTCTATCCTATACTATCCTCTAACCTATCCTATCTTCTATCCTATCCTATCCTCTATCCTATCCTATCCTCTATCCTATCCTATCCTCTATCCTATCCTATCCTCTATCCTATCCTATCCTCTATCCTATCTTATCCTCTATCCTATCCTAAACTCTATCCTATCCTATCCTCTATCGTATCCTATCCTCTTTCCTATCCTATCCTCTATCCTATCATATCCTCTATCCTATCCTTTCCTCAATCCTATTATATCCTCTATCCTATCCTATCCTCTATCCTATCCTATCCTCTATCCTATCCTATCCTATCCTCTATCCTATCCTATCCTTTATCCTATCCTATCCTCTATTCTATCCTATCCTCTATCCTATACTATCCTCTATCCTATCCTATCCTCTATCCTTTCCTATCCTCTATCCTATCCTATCCTCTATCCTATCCTATCCTATCGTCTATCCTATCCTATCCTGTCCTCTATCCTATCCTATCCTCTATCCTATACTATCCTCTATCCTATCCTATCCTCTATCCTATCCTATCCTATCGTCTATCCTATCCTATCCTGTCCTCTATCCTATCCTTTATCCTATCCTATCCTCTATTCTATCCTATCCTCTATCCTATGCTATCCTCTATCCTATCCTATCCTCTATCCGATCCTCAATCCGATCCTCTATCCTATCCTATCCTCCATCCTATCCTCTATCCTATCCTCTATCCTATTCTATCCTATCCTATCCTCTATCCTATCCAATCCTTTATCCTATCCTATCCTCTATTCTATCCTATCCTTTATCCTATCCTATCCTCTATCCTATCCTATCCTGTATCCTATACTATCCCATATCCTATTATATCCTCTATCCTATCCTATCATCTACCTTATCCTATACTCTATCCTATCCAATTACCTATCCTATCCTCTATCCTATCCTCTATCCTATCCTATCCTCTATCCTATCCTATCCTATCCTATCCTCTATCCTATCCTATCTTCTCTGCTATACTATCCTCTATCCTATCCTATCCTCTATCCTATCCTATCCTCTATCCCATCCTATCCTCTATCCTATCCTATCCTCTATCCTATCCTATCCTCTATCCTATCCTATCCTCTATCCTATCCTATCCTCTTTCCTATCCTATCCTCTATCCTATCCTATCCTCTATCCGATCCTCTATCCAATCCTATCCTCTATCCTATCCTATCCTCTATCCGATCCTCTATCCTATCCTATCCTCTATCATATCCTATCCTCTATCCTATCCTATCCTCTATCCTATCCTATCCTCTTTCCTATCCTATCCTCCATCCAATCCTATCCTCTATCCTATTATATCCTCTATCCTATCCTATCCTCTACCTTATCCTATACTCTATCCTATCCAATTACCTATC
Source organism: Halictus rubicundus (assembly GCF_050948215.1). Taxonomy (NCBI): domain Eukaryota; kingdom Metazoa; phylum Arthropoda; class Insecta; order Hymenoptera; family Halictidae; genus Halictus; species Halictus rubicundus. Next base: position 13,184 of record NW_027489675.1, on the reverse strand, counting down.
CTATCCTCTATCCTATCCTCTATCCTATCCTATCCTCTATCCTATCCTATCCTATCCTCTATCCTATCCTATCTTCTCTGCTATACTATCCTCTATCCTATCCTATCCTCTATCCTATCCTATCCTCTTTCCTATCCTATCCTCTATCCTATCCTATCCTCTATCCGATCCTCTATCCAATCCTATCCTCTATCCTATCCTATCCTCTATCCGATCCTCTATCCTATCCTATCCTCTATCATATCCTATCCTCTATCCTATCCTATCCTCTATCCTATCCTATCCTCTTTCCTATCCTATCCTCCATCCAATCCTATCCTCTATCCTATTATATCCTCTATCCTATCCTATCATCTACCTTATCCTATACTCTATCCTATCCAATTACCTATCCTATCCTCTATCCTATCCTCTATCCTATCCTATCCTCTATCCTATCCTATCCTATCGTATCCTCTATCCTATCCTATCTTCTCTGCTATACTATCCTCTATCCTATCCTATCCTCTATCCTATCCTATCCTCTATCCCATCCTATCCTCTATCCTATCCTATCCTCTATCGTATCCTATCCTCTATCCTATCCTATCCTCTATCCTATCCTATCCTCTTTACTATCCTATCCTCTATCCTATCCTATCCTCTATCCTATCCTTTCCTCAATCCTATTATATCCTCTATCCTATCATATCCTCTATCCTTTCCTATCCTCTATCCTATCCTATCCTCTAACCTATCCTATCTTCTATCCTATCCTATCCTCTATCCTATCCTATCCTCTATCCTATCCTATCCTCTATCCTATCCTATCCTCTATCCTATCTTATCCTCTATCCTATCCTAACCTCTATCCTATCCTATCCTCTATCGTATCCTATCCTCTTTCCTATCCTATCCTCTATCCTATCCTATCCTCTATCCTATCCTTTCCTCAATCCTATTATATCCTCTATCCTATACTATCCTCTATCCTATCCTATCCTCTATCCTATCCTATCCTCTATCCTATCCTATCCTCTATCCTATCCTATTCTCTATCCTATCCTATCCTCTATCCTATCCTATCCTATCCTCTATCCTATCCTATCCTTTATCCTATCCTATCCTCTATTCTATCCTATCCTCTATCCTATACTATCCTCTATCCTATCCTATACTCTATCCTTTCCTATCCTCTATCCTATCCTATCCTCTATCCTATCCTATCCTATCGTCTATCCTATCCTATCCTGTCCTCTATCCTATCCTATCCTCTATCCTATCCTATCCTCTATCCTATCCTATCCTCTATCCTATCCTATCCTCTATCCTATCCTATTCTCTATCCTATCCTATCCTCTATTCTATCCTATCCTCTATCCTATACTATCCTCTATCCTATCCTATCCTCTATCCTATCCTATCTTCTATCCGATCCTCTATCCAATCCACTATCCTATCCTATCCTATCCTCTATCCTATCCTATCCTCTATCGTATCCTATCCTCTTTCCTATCCTATCCTCTATCCTATCCTATCCTCTATCCTATCCTTTCCTCAATCCTATTATATCCTCTATCCTATCCTATCCTCTATCCTATCCTATCCTCTATCCTATCCTATCCTCTATCCTATCCTATCCTCTATCCTATCCTATTCTCTATCCTATCCTATCCTCTATCCTATCCTATCCTATCCTCTATCCTATCCTATCCTTTATCCTATCCTATCCTCTATTCTATCCTATCCTCTATCCTATACTATCCTCTATCCTATCCTATCCTCTATCCTATCCTATCCTCTATCCTATCCTATCCTATCGTCTATCCTATCCTATCCTGTCCTCTATCCTATCCTTTATCCTATCCTATCCTCTATTCTATCCTATCCTCTATCCTATGCTATCCTCTATCCTATCCTATCCTCTATCCGATCCTCTATCCGATCCTCTATCCTATCCTATCCTCCATCCTATCCTCTATCCTATCCTCTATCCTATTCTATCCTATCCTATCCTCTATCATATCCTATCCTCTATCCTATCCTATCCTCTATCCTATCCTATCCTCTTTCCTATCCTATCCTCCATCCAATCCTATCCTCTATCCTATTATATCCTCTATCCTATCCTATCCTCTACCTTATCCTATACTCTATCCTATCCAATTACCTATCCTATCCTCTATCCTATCCTCTATCCTATCCTATCCTCTATCCTATCCTATCCTCTATCCTATCCTATCCTATCCTATCCTCTATCCTATCCTATCTTCTCTGCTATACTATCCTCTATCCTATCCTATCCTCTATCCTATCCTATCCTCTATCCTATCCTATCCTCTTTCCTATCCTATCCTCTATCCTATCCTATCCTCTATCCGATCCTCTATCCAATCCTATCCTCTATCCTATCCTATCCTCTATCCGATCCTCTATCCTATCCTATCCTCTATCATATCCTATCCTCTATCCTATCCTATCCTCTATCCTATCCTATCCTCTTTCCTATCCTATCCTCCATCCAATCCTATCCTCTATCCTATTATATCCTCTATCCTATCCTATCCTCTACCTTATCCTATACTCTATCCTATCCAATTACCTATCCTATCCTCTATCCTATCCTCTATCCTATCCTATCCTCTATCCTATCCTATCCTATCCTATCCTCTATCCTATCCTATCTTCTCTGCTATACTATCCTCTATCCTATCCTATCCTCTATCCTATCCTATCCTCTATCCCATCCTATCCTCTATCCTATCCTATCCTCTATCCTATCCTATCCTCTATCCTATCCTATCCTCTATCCTATCCTATCCTCTTTCCTATCCTATCCTCTATCCTATCCTATCCTCTATCCTATCCTTTCCTCAATCCTATTATATCCTCTATCCTATCATATCCTCTATCCTATCCTATCCTCTATCCTATACTATCCTCTAACCTATCCTATCTTCTATCCTATCCTATCCTCTATCCTATCCTATCCTCTATCCTATCCTATCCTCTATCCTATCCTATCCTCTATCCTATCCTATCCTCTATCCTATCTTATCCTCTATCCTATCCTAAACTCTATCCTATCCTATCCTCTATCGTATCCTATCCTCTTTCCTATCCTATCCTCTATCCTATCATATCCTCTATCCTATCCTTTCCTCAATCCTATTATATCCTCTATCCTATCCTATCCTCTATCCTATCCTATCCTCTATCCTATCCTATCCTATCCTCTATCCTATCCTATCCTTTATCCTATCCTATCCTCTATTCTATCCTATCCTCTATCCTATACTATCCTCTATCCTATCCTATCCTCTATCCTTTCCTATCCTCTATCCTATCCTATCCTCTATCCTATCCTATCCTATCGTCTATCCTATCCTATCCTGTCCTCTATCCTATCCTATCCTCTATCCTATACTATCCTCTATCCTATCCTATCCTCTATCCTATCCTATCCTCTATCCTATCCTATCCTCTATCCTATCCTATCCTCTATCCTATCCTATCCTATCGTCTATCCTATCCTATCCTGTCCTCTATCCTATCCTTTATCCTATCCTATCCTCTATTCTATCCTATCCTCTATCCTATGCTATCCTCTATCCTATCCTATCCTCTATCCGATCCTCTATCCGATCCTCTATCCTATCCTATCCTCCATCCTATCCTCTATCCTATCCTCTATCCTATTCTATCCTATCCTATCCTCTATCCTATCCAATCCTTTATCCTATCCTATCCTCTATTCTATCCTATCCTTTATCCTATCCTATCCTCTATCCTATCCTATCCTGTATCCTATACTATCCCATATCCTATTATATCCTCTATCCTATCCTATCATCTACCTTATCCTATACTCTATCCTATCCAATTACCTATCCTATCCTCTATCCTATCCTCTATCCTATCCTATCCTCTATCCTATCCTATCCTATCCTATCCTCTATCCTATCCTATCTTCTCTGCTATACTATCCTCTATCCTATCCTATCCTCTATCCTATCCTATCCTCTATCCCATCCTATCCTCTATCCTATCCTATCCTCTATCCTATCCTATTCTCTATCCTATCCTATCCTCTATCCTATCCTATCCTCTTTCCTATCCTATCCTCTATCCTATCCTATCCTCTATCCGATCCTCTATCCAATCCTATCCTCTATCCTATCCTATCCTCTATCCGATCCTCTATCCTATCCTATCCTCTATCATATCCTATCCTCTATCCTATCCTATCCTCTATCCTATCCTATCCTCTTTCCTATCCTATCCTCCATCCAATCCTATCCTCTATCCTATTATATCCTCTATCCTATCCTATCCTCTACCTTATCCTATACTCTATCCTATCCAATTACCTATCCTATCCTCTATCCTATCCTCTATCCTATCCTATCCTCTATCCTATCCTATCCTATCTTCTCTGCTATACTATCCTCTATCCTATCCTATCCTCTATCCTATCCTATCCTCTATCCTATCCTATCCTCTTTCCTATCCTATCCTCTATCCTATCCTATCCTCTATCCGATCCTCTATCCAATCCTATCCTCTAACCTATCCTATCCTCTATCCGATCCTCTATCCTATCCTATCCTCTATCATATCCTATCCTCTATCCTATCCTATCCTCTATCCTATCCTATCCTCTTTCCTATCCTATCCTCCATCCAATCCTATCCTCTATCCTATTATATCCTCTATCCTATCCTATCCTATCCTCTATCCTATCCTATCTTCTCTGCTATACTATCCTCTATCCTATCCTATCCTCTATCCTATCCTATCCTCTTTCCTATCCTATCCTCTATCCTATCCTATCCTCTATCCGATCCTCTATCCAATCCTATCCTCTATCCTATCCTATCCTCTATCCGATCCTCTATCCTATCCTATCCTCTATCATATCCTATCCTCTATCCTATCCTATCCTCTATCCTATCCTATCCTCTTTCCTATCCTATCCTCCATCCAATCCTATCCTCTATCCTATTATATCCTCTATCCTATCCTATCATCTACCTTATCCTATACTCTATCCTATCCAATTACCTATCCTATCCTCTATCCTATCCTCTATCCTATCCTATCCTCTATCCTATCCTATCCTATCCTATCCTCTATCCTATCCTATCTTCTCTGCTATACTATCCTCTATCCTATCCTATCCTCTATCCTATCCTATCCTCTATCCCATCCTATCCTCTATCCTATCCTATCCTCTATCGTATCCTATCCTCTATCCTATCCTATCCTCTATCCTATCCTATCCTCTTTACTATCCTATCCTCTATCCTATCCTATCCTCTATCCTATCCTTTCCTCAATCCTATTATATCCTCTATCCTATCATATCCTCTATCCTTTCCTATCCTCTATCCTATCCTATCCTCTAACCTATCCTATCTTCTATCCTATCCTATCCTCTATCCTATCCTATCCTCTATCCTATCCTATCCTCTATCCTATCCTATCCTCTATCCTATCTTATCCTCTATCCTATCCTAACCTCTATCCTATCCTATCCTCTATCGTATCCTATCCTCTTTCCTATCCTATCCTCTATCCTATCCTATCCTCTATCCTATCCTTTCCTCAATCCTATTATATCCTCTATCCTATACTATCCTCTATCCTATCCTATCCTCTATCCTATCCTATCCTCTATCCTATCCTATCCTCTATCCTATCCTATTCTCTATCCTATCCTATCCTCTATCCTATCCTATCCTATCCTCTATCCTATCCTATCCTTTATCCTATCCTATCCTCTATTCTATCCTATCCTCTATCCTATACTATCCTCTATCCTATCCTATACTCTATCCTTTCCTATCCTCTATCCTATCCTATCCTCTATCCTATCCTATCCTATCGTCTATCCTATCCTATCCTGTCCTCTATCCTATCCTATCCTCTATCCTATCCTATCCTCTATCCTATCCTATCCTCTATCCTATCCTATCCTCTATCCTATCCTATTCTCTATCCTATCCTATCCTCTATTCTATCCTATCCTCTATCCTATACTATCCTCTATCCTATCCTATCCTCTATCCTATCCTATCTTCTATCCGATCCTCTATCCAATCCACTATCCTATCCTATCCTATCCTCTATCCTATCCTATCCTCTATCGTATCCTATCCTCTTTCCTATCCTATCCTCTATCCTATCCTATCCTCTATCCTATCCTTTCCTCAATCCTATTATATCCTCTATCCTATCCTATCCTCTATCCTATCCTATCCTCTATCCTATCCTATCCTCTATCCTATCCTATCCTCTATCCTATCCTATTCTCTATCCTATCCTATCCTCTATCCTATCCTATCCTATCCTCTATCCTATCCTATCCTTTATCCTATCCTATCCTCTATTCTATCCTATCCTCTATCCTATACTATCCTCTATCCTATCCTATCCTCTATCCTATCCTATCCTCTATCCTATCCTATCCTATCGTCTATCCTATCCTATCCTGTCCTCTATCCTATCCTTTATCCTATCCTATCCTCTATTCTATCCTATCCTCTATCCTATGCTATCCTCTATCCTATCCTATCCTCTATCCGATCCTCTATCCGATCCTCTATCCTATCCTATCCTCCATCCTATCCTCTATCCTATCCTCTATCCTATTCTATCCTATCCTATCCTCTATCATATCCTATCCTCTATCCTATCCTATCCTCTATCCTATCCTATCCTCTTTCCTATCCTATCCTCCATCCAATCCTATCCTCTATCCTATTATATCCTCTATCCTATCCTATCCTCTACCTTATCCTATACTCTATCCTATCCAATTACCTATCCTATCCTCTATCCTATCCTCTATCCTATCCTATCCTCTATCCTATCCTATCCTCTATCCTATCCTATCCTATCCTATCCTCTATCCTATCCTATCTTCTCTGCTATACTATCCTCTATCCTATCCTATCCTCTATCCTATCCTATCCTCTATCCTATCCTATCCTCTTTCCTATCCTATCCTCTATCCTATCCTATCCTCTATCCGATCCTCTATCCAATCCTATCCTCTATCCTATCCTATCCTCTATCCGATCCTCTATCCTATCCTATCCTCTATCATATCCTATCCTCTATCCTATCCTATCCTCTATCCTATCCTATCCTCTTTCCTATCCTATCCTCCATCCAATCCTATCCTCTATCCTATTATATCCTCTATCCTATCCTATCCTCTACCTTATCCTATACTCTATCCTATCCAATTACCTATCCTATCCTCTATCCTATCCTCTATCCTATCCTATCCTCTATCCTATCCTATCCTATCCTATCCTCTATCCTATCCTATCTTCTCTGCTATACTATCCTCTATCCTATCCTATCCTCTATCCTATCCTATCCTCTATCCCATCCTATCCTCTATCCTATCCTATCCTCTATCCTATCCTATCCTCTATCCTATCCTATCCTCTATCCTATCCTATCCTCTTTCCTATCCTATCCTCTATCCTATCCTATCCTCTATCCTATCCTTTCCTCAATCCTATTATATCCTCTATCCTATCATATCCTCTATCCTATCCTATCCTCTATCCTATACTATCCTCTAACCTATCCTATCTTCTATCCTATCCTATCCTCTATCCTATCCTATCCTCTATCCTATCCTATCCTCTATCCTATCCTATCCTCTATCCTATCCTATCCTCTATCCTATCTTATCCTCTATCCTATCCTAAACTCTATCCTATCCTATCCTCTATCGTATCCTATCCTCTTTCCTATCCTATCCTCTATCCTATCATATCCTCTATCCTATCCTTTCCTCAATCCTATTATATCCTCTATCCTATCCTATCCTCTATCCTATCCTATCCTCTATCCTATCCTATCCTATCCTCTATCCTATCCTATCCTTTATCCTATCCTATCCTCTATTCTATCCTATCCTCTATCCTATACTATCCTCTATCCTATCCTATCCTCTATCCTTTCCTATCCTCTATCCTATCCTATCCTCTATCCTATCCTATCCTATCGTCTATCCTATCCTATCCTGTCCTCTATCCTATCCTATCCTCTATCCTATACTATCCTCTATCCTATCCTATCCTCTATCCTATCCTATCCTCTATCCTATCCTATCCTCTATCCTATCCTATCCTCTATCCTATCCTATCCTATCGTCTATCCTATCCTATCCTGTCCTCTATCCTATCCTTTATCCTATCCTATCCTCTATTCTATCCTATCCTCTATCCTATGCTATCCTCTATCCTATCCTATCCTCTATCCGATCCTCTATCCGATCCTCTATCCTATCCTATCCTCCATCCTATCCTCTATCCTATCCTCTATCCTATTCTATCCTATCCTATCCTCTATCCTATCCAATCCTTTATCCTATCCTATCCTCTATTCTATCCTATCCTTTATCCTATCCTATCCTCTATCCTATCCTATCCTGTATCCTATACTATCCCATATCCTATTATATCCTCTATCCTATCCTATCATCTACCTTATCCTATACTCTATCCTATCCAATTACCTATCCTATCCTCTATCCTATCCTCTATCCTATCCTATCCTCTATCCTATCCTATCCTATCCTATCCTCTATCCTATCCTATCTTCTCTGCTATACTATCCTCTATCCTATCCTATCCTCTATCCTATCCTATCCTCTATCCCATCCTATCCTCTATCCTATCCTATCCTCTATCCTATCCTATTCTCTATCCTATCCTATCCTCTATCCTATCCTATCCTCTTTCCTATCCTATCCTCTATCCTATCCTATCCTCTATCCGATCCTCTATCCAATCCTATCCTCTATCCTATCCTATCCTCTATCCGATCCTCTATCCTATCCTATCCTCTATCATATCCTATCCTCTATCCTATCCTATCCTCTATCCTATCCTATCCTCTTTCCTATCCTATCCTCCATCCAATCCTATCCTCTATCCTATTATATCCTCTATCCTATCCTATCCTCTACCTTATCCTATACTCTATCCTATCCAATTACCTATCCTATCCTCTATCCTATCCTCTATCCTATCCTATCCTCTATCCTATCCTATCCTATCCTATCCTCTATCCTATCCTATCTTCTCTGCTATACTATCCTCTATCCTATCCTATCCTCTATCCTATCCTATCCTCTATCCCATCCTATCCTCTATCCTATCCTATCCTCTATCCTATCCTATCCTCTATCCTATCCTATCCTCTATCCTATCCTATCCTCTTTCCTATCCTATCCTCTATCCTATCCTATCCTCTATCCTATCCTTTCCTCAATCCTATTATATCCTCTATCCTATCATATCCTCTATCCTATCCTATCCTCTATCCTATACTATCCTCTAACCTATCCTATCTTCTATCCTATCCTATCCTCTATCCTATCCTATCCTCTATCCTATCCTATCCTCTATCCTATCCTATCCTCTATCCTATCCTATCCTCTATCCTATCTTATCCTCTATCCTATCCTAAACTCTATCCTATCCTATCCTCTATCGTATCCTATCCTCTTTCCTATCCTATCCTCTATCCTATCATATCCTCTATCCTATCCTTTCCTCAATCCTATTATATCCTCTATCCTATCCTATCCTCTATCCTATCCTATCCTCTATCCTATCCTATCCTATCCTCTATCCTATCCTATCCTTTATCCTATCCTATCCTCTATTCTATCCTATCCTCTATCCTATACTATCCTCTATCCTATCCTATCCTCTATCCTTTCCTATCCTCTATCCTATCCTATCCTCTATCCTATCCTATCCTATCGTCTATCCTATCCTATCCTGTCCTCTATCCTATCCTATCCTCTATCCTATACTATCCTCTATCCTATCCTATCCTCTATCCTATCCTATCCTCTATCCTATCCTATCCTCTATCCTATCCTATCCTCTATCCTATCCTATCCTATCGTCTATCCTATCCTATCCTGTCCTCTATCCTATCCTTTATCCTATCCTATCCTCTATTCTATCCTATCCTCTATCCTATGCTATCCTCTATCCTATCCTATCCTCTATCCGATCCTCTATCCGATCCTCTATCCTATCCTATCCTCCATCCTATCCTCTATCCTATCCTCTATCCTATTCTATCCTATCCTATCCTCTATCCTATCCAATCCTTTATCCTATCCTATCCTCTATTCTATCCTATCCTTTATCCTATCCTATCCTCTATCCTATCCTATCCTGTATCCTATACTATCCCATATCCTATTATATCCTCTATCCTATCCTATCATCTACCTTATCCTATACTCTATCCTATCCAATTACCTATCCTATCCTCTATCCTATCCTCTATCCTATCCTATCCTCTATCCTATCCTATCCTATCCTATCCTCTATCCTATCCTATCTTCTCTGCTATACTATCCTCTATCCTATCCTATCCTCTATCCTATCCTATCCTCTATCCCATCCTATCCTCTATCCTATCCTATCCTCTATCCTATCCTATTCTCTATCCTATCCTATCCTCTATCCTATCCTATCCTCTTTCCTATCCTATCCTCTATCCTATCCTATCCTCTATCCGATCCTCTATCCAATCCTATCCTCTATCCTATCCTATCCTCTATCCGATCCTCTATCCTATCCTATCCTCTATCATATCCTATCCTCTATCCTATCCTATCCTCTATCCTATCCTATCCTCTTTCCTATCCTATCCTCCATCCAATCCTATCCTCTATCCTATTATATCCTCTATCCTATCCTATCCTCTACCTTATCCTATACTCTATCCTATCCAATTACCTATCCTATCCTCTATCCTATCCTCTATCCTATCCTATCCTCTATCCTATCCTATCCTATCTTCTCTGCTATACTATCCTCTATCCTATCCTATCCTCTATCCTATCCTATCCTCTATCCTATCCTATCCTCTTTCCTATCCTATCCTCTATCCTATCCTATCCTCTATCCGATCCTCTATCCAATCCTATCCTCTAACCTATCCTATCCTCTATCCGATCCTCTATCCTATCCTATCCTCTATCATATCCTATCCTCTATCCTATCCTATCCTCTATCCTATCCTATCCTCTTTCCTATCCTATCCTCCATCCAATCCTATCCTCTATCCTATTATATCCTCTATCCTATCCTATCATCTACCTTATCCTATACTCTATCCTATCCAATTACCTATCCTATCCTCTATCCTATCCTCTATCCTATCCTATCCTCTATCCTATCCTATCCTATCCTATCCTCTATCCTATCCTATCTTCTCTGCTATACTATCCTCTATCCTATCCTATCCTCTATCCTATCCTATCCTCTATCCCATCCTATCCTCTATCCTATCCTATCCTCTATCCTATCCTATCCTCTATCCTATCCTATCCTCTATCCTATCCTATCCTCTTTACTATCCTATCCTCTATCCTATCCTATCCTCTATCCTATCCTTTCCTCAATCCTATTATATCCTCTATCCTATCATATCCTCTATCCTATCCTATCCTCTATCCTATCCTATCCTCTAACCTATCCTATCTTCTATCCTATCCTATCCTCTATCCTATCCTATCCTCTATCCTATCCTATCCTCTATCCTATCCTATCCTCTATCCTATCTTATCCTCTATCCTATCCTAACCTCTATCCTATCCTATCCTCTATCGTATCCTATCCTCTTTCCTATCCTATCCTCTATCCTATCCTATCCTCTATCCTATCCTTTCCTCAATCCTATTATATCCTCTATCCTATACTATCCTCTATCCTATCCTATCCTCTATCCTATCCTATCCTCTATCCTATCCTATCCTCTATCCTATCCTATTCTCTATCCTATCCTATCCTCTATCCTATCCTATCCTATCCTCTATCCTATCCTATCCTTTATCCTATCCTATCCTCTATTCTATCCTATCCTCTATCCTATACTATCCTCTATCCTATCCTATCCTCTATCCTTTCCTATCCTCTATCCTATCCTATCCTCTATCCTATCCTATCCTATCGTCTATCCTATCCTATCCTGTCCTCTATCCTATCCTATCCTCTATCCTATCCCTATCCTCTATCCTATCCTATCCTCTATCCTATCCTATCCTCTATCCTATCCTATTCTCTATCCTATCCTATCCTCTATCCTATCCTATCCTATCCTCTATCCTATCCTATCCTTTATCCTATCCTATCCTCTATTCTATCCTATCCTCTATCCTATACTATCCTCTATCCTATCCTATCCTCTATCCTATCCTATCCTCTATCCTATCCTATCCTGTCGTCTATCCTATCCTATCCTGTCCTCTATCCTATCCTTTATCCTATCCTATCCTCTATTCTATCGCTATCCTCTATCCTATACTATCCTCTATCATATCCTATCCTCTATCCTATCCCATCCTCTATCCTATCCTATCCTCTATCCTATCCTATCCTCTATCCTATCCTATCCTTTATCCTATCCTATCCTCTATTCTATCCTATCCTCTATCCTATACTATCCTCTATCCTATCCTATCCTCTATCCTATCCTATCTTCTATCCGATCCTCTATCCAATCCTCTATCCTATCCTATCCTATCCTCTATCCTATCCTATCCTCTATCCTATCCTATCCTCTATCCTATCCTATCCTCTATCCTATCCTATCCTCTATCCTATCCTATCCTCTATCCTATCCTATCCTCTATCCTATCCTATCCTCTATCCTATCCTATCCTCTATCCTATCCTATCCTCTATCCTATCCTATCCTCTATCCTATCCTATCCTCTATCCTATCCTATCCTCTATCCTATCCTATCCTCTAACCTATCCTATCCTCTATCCTATCCTATCCTCTATCCTATCCTATCCTCTATCCTATCCTATCCTCTATCCTATCCTATCCTCTATCCTATCCTATCCTATCGTCTATCCTATCCTATCCTGTCCTCTATCCTATCCTTTATCCTATCCTATCCTCTATTCTATCCTATCCTCTATCCTATACTATCCTCTATCATATCCTATCCTCTATCCTATCCCATCCTCTATCCTATCCTATCCTCTATCCTATCCTATCCTCTATCCTATCCTATCCTTTATCCTATCCTATCCTCTATTCTATCCTATCCTCTATCCTATACTATCCTCTATCCTATCCTATCCTCTTTCCTATCCTATCTTCTATCCGATCCTCTATCCAATCCACTATCCTATCCTA